>NC_056725.1:867483676-867711176 GCF_019279795.1 Protopterus annectens | reverse complement strand
TATCTGTATACACTCTTCAGCCCTATAAGGTCTGTGGCACGTGCAATAACTGTGTAATGCTATAGTACAAATAGTTAGAGAGATAGGGCTTCTAATCTCAGTACCTGCAACTATAGTACTGTGTGTGTTGGTGTGTGAAGCACATCCCCTGTGTGTGGTGATTATACCATTTTAAGGCCTGTTGACTCCATCCCCATGGCATTACTTTAAGGAGGTAGTTAATGGCATCTGCCTTACATGCACCATGTTAAACAATACAGGCCATACCAGTCATCTGTACAGATATATATATATATATATATATATATATATATATATATATATATATATATATATATATATATATATATATATATATATATATATATATATATATATATATATATATATATATATATATATATATATATATATATATATATATAACATCCAGATGTTTGCCACATATATGTGGTCTGCGTCCCCTAGCAATGGGCATTTATAAGTAATCACTGCAAAATATGTCACAGTTACCATAGTGACAGACATGTCAGCATCAAACATAGTACCTGTCTGAAACATCATGCTGATACAAAGTCTGTTACTCTATCACTTGTCCAGGTATGTAAGAGCAATATATGAGACCAGTTGCTATTTTGGGTGTTTTATCCCACCATCCATAGAGGCATTCCCAAGATTACTTGTTGTATGAGGTAGTAAGTTATGTCCCCATAATATAATATCTGTGGTGCATGTAATGTGTACGTAGCACTATAGTACATATGAGTACATACGTAGGGTTAGTAATCTATTGGCAAATGTGTATGTGTTTCTGTATGCATATCCCCTGTAGCTGTCTTTACTGTGTGTATGCGATGGTTATACCATTTTGTGGGCTTCTTCCACCCTGGTAACTCACCCATTGCCAACCTAGTTGCAACCCCTACAGATGTCATCCTCCTTACAACCACAGTTACACAGTTTCTAACACAAAGGCACTGTGGTGCATACAATCATTATATCACTGTGTATTGTATATAAATAGGTGGGTCATCTAATATGAAAAGTGTCAACTCTGTGTGCATGTGTGTTTCAATACATTTTCCCATGCAGCAGTGTGTGTCTGTTTCAGGTGGCTCTACTATGTTAAGGGCCTCTGAACTCACCATTGGCAATCCTAACAGCCCCTGCAATTGTCACCCACTTGAATAGTACTGTCAGACACTGCAACACTACATTAACTCTGTGGTGTTTCTGTTATGTATCTAGCAGTATAATTTGTAAAACTGGGCAGGTAGAGATTCGGCTATCAGCAGGGGCAGGTCATGAATGTGTGTGTGTGTGTGTGTGTGTGTGTGTGTGTGTGTGTGTGTGTGTGTGTGTGTGTGTGTGTGTGTGTGTGTGTATACCAGCATACCTGTCAACCACTCACATAAAGATATCTGGTTGAAGTCATATGGGAAGCTGGGGCAAACAGCAAACAGTGAGCACACCCTTCACATATTGCTGTGTCACACATGGGAAATAGATAGCAGAATAAGTCATGCATGTGAATGCACCTTACAAAGGGTATGTGTTGTTACATGGCAATATCTGTCATTAATCAGCAATGTCAGTCTGTCTTGATTTTCTAAAATGTTGGCCAGAAAACCACAAGTTTATGACAGATGGAAAGAAATTATGTGTCAGACATTAGGACAATCTGCAGACATATGCAGAGGTCAGAGGTATGGCCACCATCTGTACCCATACCTCCCAAGCTCTTAGAGCAAGAAATGTTTACAAAGCCATAAATAATGGGGTGACAAAGGCCACACAATAGACACTTGTCAAATATTACTCCTACACACTTACAAATTTGATAGAATAGCAGGCGTTGCATTAGAATAGATAGTCTGAATGGTATGAAGTCTGCAACTCATAATGTCTGCCATTATCTTTTGACATCAGCCTACAATGATTTTGCAATAATATGCCAGAAAAACACAGGTGTATGAGAAAATAGAACAAAAATATGAGGCAAGAATCTGGACATTCTGTGGAAATCTGTACAGCTGAGAGGTATGTCTGTACCACCCTGCAGGTTGCAGTCCATGTTTGGCAAGGTGTAACCTGTGACAACAACTGAAACAGTAAGAGGTCCCAAGAGTGTAGGACAGCAAACATGTCATACAGTTCTGTACTGGTTGCATAGAGCAGTTATTGCACATCAGAAGCACCTTAATGTTATGAGAAATGCTGTAAGCTTAGGTAATGTCACAAAAAGGAGGTGGCATAGTAGCAAACCTGAGGAAGTCCTGTGTGGTGCACTTGCTGTGGGCATGTTATGTGCTGCCAACTATCACATTACTACAAATTGTGTCCCACACTCCACATTTGATAATGTCAGACACACACATTGTGTGTTACCTATGTGTGTGCAATATGTAGACATGTGAAGGCCCTGTAACTACCTGGTGTCCACAAGATAGGTGAATCTGTTGGGGTTAAAGTAATGGCTAGGCCTGTGAGGGACATAGTGTCAGTACTCAAGTAACCTCCTCTGTATGTATGAGCCTGTGGTACAACAGAACACCCAGGTGACATGTATGAAGGCTAGCTGACTATGTCAAGGGGTATACATGCATGGTCACACTGTTTGCCCCCAGTGTCCCTCACACAATGTTGCATGCATACACACCTGGTAAATATGTACATATACAGCTGTACCTTGGCTATTAAAGGTCACTGTGTTTCCACTCTGCCATACTCATTGTTGGTAATTTTAGCAGGGCCACAGCCTGCAGACACACAGACATCTGGAGCACAAACATAATGCAGTATGTGAGACTACAGTCAGTCAACAGTACTAACAGCAATAATGCATCATGGCTAAAAATGTACATACACCTCAATGTGTACCCATAATAATTGCCAGCAGACAGCACTTTACACAGCATTACATTACTACACTTTACTATATTCACCCTGTGCAATAGACCCATATTAGCATGCCCCTGCACCAATGGTATGGATAACAGGGATGTGGCACAGATATCATCACATGCACAGGGTGTGGTGTGGTTTTGCCAGAGGCCTGGGCTGGGCCATATGGTTGACATTGTGTGCGTGTGTGTGTGTGTGTGTGTGTGTGTGTGTGTGTGTGTGTGTGTGTGTGTGTGTGTGTGTGCATGTCTGGAGGGGTGTTGTTCAACTGGAATGTGCAGAGGAGCTGTGTGTGTCTGATGGTGACCTGTCTGTGATAGAGATGTGTGAGGGTTTGCATGTACACTGTCAAGCCATGTGGTTGCCCTACACAGAGGTATATTGGACAGCCATGGACAGTACATGGCAGGATGTACAGTTCACCGTCTCTGGCCACGGACATAGGAACTGGTTCTGCCAGGAGTCTGAATGGCACCACCAAGCCTAAGGCCAGATGCAATACTACTCCCCAATGGTGACTGCTATCTGCTGGATCTATGTCCCTGATGGGACCTGCAAGGACCATGTACCCATGGCCTGCTCCACTGTGGTGTGGACAGCACCCTCCCTTTGTAGTGCTGTGGCATTACTACTACAGTAGTGCGAATGTGCATGGCCACATGGACTCTCAGCTGATCTTTTTGCTGATCTACATCCACATGGCCAATGTCCTACTCCCACAACATGCTCAAGCACAGACATTGCACGTTCAAGCAATGACAATGTCCCACCCCACTGTCTATCCACTACATCAGCATAATAATGTATGGCATTACCAAGGCTGTGGAGGTTGTCACACATTGCAGGAAGTGTTGCATTCATGACCCTGAGCATCTGTCTGGTGTTGTGTTCAGAATGTGCCTGTGCCTCCATGATGGACCGAAACATGCATCTGGTGACACGTGCTGGTAAAGTTGCAACAGGGGCTTCATGGGCAGCAGTCCTCCTTTGAGCACCCTTTTCCATCTACCTGTGTGGTACCTCACCTGCTCTCTGGCTATGGCTAGTGTCTATACTCACACTTGCCATAGTCACCACACTAGCCTGTTCCATGCCACCACCCTCCAACTGTCCATTATCAGTGGCTGCTGGGGACTGGGTATGTGTGGTCATACTGACTGTGTGCGGGGACATTGTGAATGAAAGTGGGATACCAACCAATGGCACAAATTTAGCCCCTGACAACCCCACCCGTGCCTCACTATGACCACCATGATCATCATTATCATCAGAGCCTGCAAAGACACTGACATCAGGTTGTGAGGGAGAGTGACACCAACCCCCATGTTCACCTGTGAGGGGAAAACAACATATGTAAATTAATACCTGCACTATAATGTTTGCTGTTACACACACACACACATGTATGCATGCACAGACACATACAGGTGAGGTGGCACAAAGGCATATACAGACCACATGATATCTGAATGATGATATGCACAACAGACAATCAGACCACAACAGACATACTCTGGACAAGCCCTCAACAACATGCAGTGCAGCTATGTCCACTTAATGCTGCTACTAATATACATCTCTGAGATACATGAGGATTGGTAGTAGGAGATAGACCTTCACCTAACACACACTACACCCGTGTACACAATATTGATGTACCCCTATATAGCACAGTGGCAACACCTACAGAAATGTTACAGATCCTGCAAATGGGGTCCTGTGATGACCACTGTGATGCACTGCAGTTAAACCCACCACAAGTGAATATGCACATATTGCAATATGGCTAAGAGTAACAGTTGTGAGAATGGAAAAATGCATGCTCTTAACATGCCTAGGGTATTGGTGAGCCACAGTAACACATTTCCATACTCACTAGCTTCAGGCCACTGTTCCCCAGTCAGACCAGAGGGACCTATGTAGTTGTGAGGAAGAGGTATTGTCAGCACACTCACATGTGGCATTGGTACCGGATAAATGATGCATTTCTGAGCATGTACAATACAAGCTCTGATACTACACAATTTACTGTCATTCACTATAGATGTGCACTTGTGTGCATTACAAAAGCCCACCCACAAATGCAGTTTGACCTGACATATGCATCTAGATACTCCAAGGGTGCCAGTATGAATGATATAGTAATGAAGTGATGTCCACTGGGGCCTTACCTGGATGCTCCTCGCCTGTTGTCTGGGTGCCACCCACCTCCATGACATAGGTGTGCACGGTTTCCTGGGGTGCAGTGGCTGCCCCAAGATTGGTGAGGAACTCCTCTGTTGGTGTTAATGGGGCCTGTATAGCAGAAACCCCAGCTGTGGCTGTACAGTCCCTGGCCACAGCTGCAGCCTGTTGGCCCCGTGCCTGATCTGTTCATAGGTTCATCCATGCTGACCCAGATTGTTAACAGTTGACACTAGTTCAGTCCACAGGGAGGTCCATTTTTGCAGCTGCTGTCTGCTTCTACCAAACAAGACTGTGTGATGCAGTCTTATGCCGTTGAGTATTGCTGCCATCTCAGCATCAGAATAGGCTGATTGCCGCAGTCGAGATATTCGACCTGAAAGACATGAAAAGGGAAACATCACAGGACCTCATACATTAGGCACCATTATGTACAGATCCTGTAGATCAACATTTGTTAGCACTACCCACCGCTAACACCCACATCATACCCCTGCCATTTATCAGCAAAGTATATGGTGGGTAGTTTCACCATACTGGCATTACAGCATGCATTGCACTCCTGATCTTAATGTTTCATGTTCCTCCAATGAGGACCATTAATGTGCATAATCCTCCATTCATCATTCACATTAGGCAGCATATGCAGCAACTGGGGACATCATAGAATTTCCCTACCAGGGCATACCAGCCCATCAGACATCTACCGTACACCTATAGGCTATAAGTCCAACCCTCTACCCAGTGTCATACATACCCCTCAAGAGTTACCTCACTCTGGCATGCCAGGCAATCACACACTCCACACTGCTGGGACTGCTGCATGAGTGCAGGTCATGCTCCACTCTGTTAACACACACACACACACACACACACACACACACACACACACACACACACACACACACACACACACACAAAACCTCCATCTGATGAGTGACCTGGACTGGCCTTGTTGACATCTTGGATGTGTGTCACACACAATCACTCTGTGGGGGAATGGCCACCCTGTATACATCAGGCAGAGTAGCTACCTACACCTTTGCAGGCTTAACATGGTCAACTGGATGGTTAATGGCACATACACCCTTGAGATACCACCTGTGTCCCTGTTGGATGGTGACATCAGCTGCTGCCTTGTATGCACATGGGCTAACATGTGGCCTAGGGATATGTCTGCTCAGGGCCAACAGCCTAGTAACCTGGTATGGTACGTGGAATACTGTAAGTCATCTGTCTGCTGTGACAGACTGTGTTATTATGTGTCCACACACATCAGTGCCATCGACTGCTGGGTGTCCCCTAAGGGCAGCATTACAGTACCATGTATTCAAGCCTACATCCCACAAATAGGTGAGTGCTCCTACATGTACATGTGGAAATTCCAGGTACATCTGAGCTACATAATGAGATCAGTGCATATGTGTTGTAGGGTGACCACCTAATAGGTGTCTGACATTTTCAGCACCCAGATGTTTGTGGAATGCGTACATGTGCCTGAAAGATGTAGACTCCCCTACCAGACAAATGTGTATTTCCACACACCATTTGAACAATACATGATGTTTGACCACATAGTTTGGGGAATGTGTCTGTGGCATGCCAGATCCCTGGGGGCATACTGATGGTACTTGTGTATCTGGTACTGTATCCATTCCCTTACATTGTATGCTCAGTATGTATGCACTGCTGCTGACCCAGTGCCAGCATCCACCCACTACTACTACCTATAACTTGCTGTCCTGTTGCAGGGGTCACCAGGTATGCTAGCCATAGGTGTGAGGCAATCAGATAGAGGTGTGGAGTACACACTCACCTAGGCAGAGTATGTCAGGAATGGTCAAGGAGACTTGGACAATCTGTGAAATAACCCTGTATAACATATTGTCAGACCAAGAGGGTCTCAATGACAGTATAAGATATAATATGCCATCTGTATCCACCAGTAAGTACTGTCAGTGTGTCATCCCTGCACTGGCCCAATCATCAGGGAGTGTAAATATTTATCAATACCACCAGTGAGGGATGTACACAATGGCAGGATGACAAGTACATGCACATTAAAGTACAATTACCCTTCAGAGCACACAGAGGTCACAGTCAGTGTCGGGATCATTTCTCCCTCTTTCTCCACATCCTCAATAACACTCCACACTGGCACATTTATGAGGTTAACATCTCAGCAGAGAGGTCAATCCAAAATATGTCAGCCTCTCTGTCCAATCAGTACGTTGGGTCCCTGGCCAAGTAGCTGACACACACACTTTGCTATTTTGAGTTTTGAATCACACACACCTCACACACACACACACACACACACACACACACCTATTAAAGTCTGGCACAGCTTAGCTACCTATGGGCCCTTCAGCCCAAACTTTAAGGTAGTTTTGACTGCCACAATCCATCTCTTTAACAACTACTGTAAGACCCTCAACAAAGGGTGACAAAGCCTACTGTATGATGAGTCTTAGCAAAATGGTAAGTGTGACCAAGACCAAGGCTATTGGAGTGAGCTATACACCATATGCATATGCAAGTACTCTAGGAGCTGACTTAGTACTTACTATACAGACCAGACACAATGACAAGGTGTAACGATATGTGATAATAACTAATAAAGGAAAAAGAGAATAATGCAGTAACTATACAGTTCAGACTCACATGAATTAATTTATGAAAATATTGCAGGACAGTCTGCAATACATACAGGAAATGTGTAAAGTACTAGGTGAATAGGTTCATAGGATGATACTAGGCTGTTGGCCTAGACGTCCTCATAAGCCTAGCCCAGAGTTTTGCCCATGTCCCTTCAAATTCAGCACTTATTTCTCCTGTCCAGCTGGGACACAGGTGGGATCCCAGGGGTGTGTTTTGTGTTTTCCATGCAGTCATCCAGCTTCTTCTTAGAGAAGGCTGGAGAGGTACTCTGCTAGACATGGGGAGGGAGTGTATTTTACAGACAGTGTATTGTTTGAGACACAACTCTATCCCGCCAGTAAGTATTATCCATGTCACTGACCAGGTGAGGGCCTTGCATGCAGGTTGTGCAAGTGGGCTTTGTCTTACAGATATGCAGAAACTCCATCAAGACTGGTTTGGCAATGGCCTTGTATGCCAGACACACATCACCTATTATCAGTCTGTATGAGAGAGTAGAGAGATAGGGCTTTCAGCCAATCTATATAGTATAGGTGTTGCAGACCCTGGATTTTCCTGGTCAGGAACCTCTGCGGTCTCTGCAACTGTTGCATGTGGTTGGCAAGATACATGCCAAATGAGCCATTGTACTCGGTAATGGGTCTGTTAAGGGAGGAGTACAGGGATGCTATGGCCTCCTGGTTCCTGGATGACATACTCTTATTTGTGAACTGGGACATGTAGACAGCCTTCTGTACAATGGTGCCCACATGGTGGGAAACTGTCAGGTTGCTATCAACCTTGGTGCACAAGTCACCTCACGCCTGACTGCATGCTCAGCACATTGTTATTACTGTCATAACTAGTGTGGATGACATCTACCACAACAGGGATAATGATGCATTCCCTGGCATTCAGTTTGAGGCAATGCTTCTGGCACCAGTCAGTAATTTGGGTAAGGGCCTCTTGGAGGATGCGCGTATCACTAGGGTGATGTAAGACAGTGGCCAGCTTGTAGTCATCTGTAAACCTGGTCAGCCACAGACCACTGTTTTTGTCTTGCATCTCAGAACAGTATAGCTCAAACAGTAGAGGCCCACAGACAGATCCTTGGGCTACATCGCTCTTTAAGGGTCTACTACTAGAGGTGGCTTCCACTACTTTGACTGAGTCGGTACTATCATTGAGTCAGTTAATTACGCATCTGATAACATACAGGTTGATGCCTAGATGTGTAGGCTTATGTATTATGGCCAGCTGGGGATTATTGTCAGAGGCTTTGGCTGGGTGAAGGTAGGCAGTAGGCACTGTCTTCCCCTCGTCCATGTGTTTGTTGACCACTTCAAAGAAGTCAACCAGGTTTAAGAGGCCTGATCTCCCTTTGACAATATCAAACTGTGTGGACTCAAGCATTCTGAGGTTGCCAATGTCCCTGTTTATAAGGTCCTTGATAATGCCTTCCATGGTCTTGCAGATCAGGCTAGTTAGGCAGATGTGCATATGACTGACTCGATCAGTGGATGCTCCACCTTTGTGTAGAGGGATGGCAGTGGCTGTCCTCCATTCAGATGGGATAACACTGGTGCTCAAGCTTTGGTTGACTATATTGTGTAATGGAGCTGAGAGCTCAAGTCTGAGTTCATGTAGGATGCAGCCAGGGATGTTATTAAGTCCCATGTAGACTTCAGTTTGTTGCCTTTGAGAGGCCATTTCGGACCTGCGCCCTGATGATGAGGGGAGGGGGCAGGTGCTGTGCATGTCCTCCTTTACTGATGGGGACAGGGAGGTGAGGTGTTCACTTAATCTGTCTGCAGCAGCTTGGCTATGTCTATGGCATATGTGTACGTGGTGTTATTGATCACCAGTACAGAGCAGATTTGAGTGCTGCCTGTGAGATTGCAGAAATATGTGATGAAGGCCTTGTGATTGGCTTTGGTGGATGTGTCCAATTTTCACTCAAAGTTAGGCTTAGAGTAATTCACCTGTGACCTTATTGGCTTGTTCAGGCAAAGGTGAAATTGCTCCTTCTTGGCCCTGTACAGCCAATATTTCCACCTATTATGGAGTTTGTGTATTGCTGTTGCCCACCACAGAGGTTTACTCTACCTTTGGAGAGGTGCTTTTGTCCAGTCAGGTATTGCTGAATCCATACAGCTATGTAGTTTCTCATATAGATGTTTGGTTTAGGCTTGGACACAAAGTCATAACACAGTTAAACACTTTTCCAATTTTCAACCTAGTAATTATAATCAAACTAGTAAAGTCATAACACAGTTAAACACTTTTCCAATTTCAACCTAGTAATTATAATCAAACTAGTAATTATTTCTGTTTCAAGGCAACACAATAACCTGTAGCTGTAGACATTTATGTCTGTTTGATGCACTGAAACTAAGATTGCACATTTGAAAAACAAGTACAGCTTATTTACCTGATGTTTTGCAACTCATGTATGTATGCATGTATGTTTGAGGCTTCCAGCTACTGCTATTACTACATATATGTGCACAGGTAATACTTGATATACATTTCTGTTCTTTGTCAGTATGGCACACTGTGTTTACACTCTTGCAGCTCAGTCATACCTCTCAACCTGTTAGAGCACGACATCTGGACAAAGGCACACATAAATAGGGGGCAAAGGCCCAAAATTAGTAACACTTTATAAATATTGCTGTAACACACATAGATAGTTGATAGCCAAGTAGATTTTGCATTCACAGGAATACTCTGAAGGATATGACATCCGAAATTCAAATGTATGCTATTATGTTATGACTTTAGTCTTTACTGATTTGCCAGTGATTTGCCAGACAAAACACAACTGTATGAGGCATTGACTACAAATATAAGACAAACATGTGGTCAGTCTGCAAAACTCTGGACAGTTGACAGGTATGAGCTCAGTATATAACATACAGTGCAACACACACTTCTGCACCAGTTGTTTACTATGCACATACCCTATATAGGTGTCTTACATTTGTAAGACAAGTATATGTATCATAGTAGTATTCACAAGTGACATATGAATATTTACAACATCCCAGGTAGCTGGCCTGGCAGTGTCACAGTCTATTTCCCATTATTGCATCCCCCTTCTGCATTCCATTACATGCTTAATTGTTTGACATACCTGTTACAGTGCTTTTCTCAGAGTAATCCAGAAGTGTAGCTTTCTCTATTCAAAGTTTGTCTTTGCATAGAAAGGTTCAGACCTGTTTGGCATAGGCAGCAGCTTGCCTTTTGTAGGTAATGCTCATGAGCAGGTGATAGCCTGAGCACCAATTGGTGTCTCCCACTTGCTACTTGCATCAAAAACAGCAGTGTTGTCTTTCCATGAGCCAATGGCATGGCAACAAAGTGCTATAATTAATTCTTTCATGTGGGCCTTGCCCCTTTTCCTTGCCTGTGAGGAAGACATTATGGAGGTGTGGAAGCTATAGCATCATAGAGGGTAGGTGGAAATACTGTCCACTGTTTGGATTGATGTGCTATGTCCACAGTTTTGCATGCTGTGTCTGCATACCTGCCAACCTCTTAGCACAAAAAATGTGGAGAAAGCCCAACAAAAATGGGAGACAAAGTTCCAGAATTAGGGACAGATTGCAAGTATTAATGTTATACAGTTAGAAACTTGCTAGATTAACAGGGTTTGTCTGAACATGCATTTTCTGAATGATTTGAAGTCTGACACTATTATATATATGACATACTTCTCAACTGTCAGGATTTTCGCAGAATGGAATACAGGGAATTAATTTGGCAAATTAGATTGGACGCATGCTCCCATGTGGGCATGAATGACCATATTTCCATTAAGCCAGTACTAAAATTACTGGCATTAAATCCCAAATAAATTTCCACCTGGTTATTGATTGGGTATTTGGTTAAGCTCATTGAGTTTTATAGTTTCCTTGATTTTCCATATATAAATATGTATTTTTCATCCACATATGAATTCTATAGGTTCAAATTCCGGTACCTTATATATATATATATATATATATATATATATGGTTCTACCTGACTTCCGATTAGCGCAGAGAACCGACAGCGGAAATTGAGCTCCAGAAGATCAAAACGAAGAAGACCGACGCGAATCGCTGGTTGCAGAACATCGACAATGCAGAAGACGGATGACAACACCAACGCCGAGGATGCCGACATGGGGAAAGGCTGTGTGAGGGGTGGTGTGTAGTCAGCGGTTGTAGGCGATAGGTTAGGAGAGGTGTGGAAGTGGGGTTAGGGTCGGGATTAGGGGTGGGTTTAAGTGAGTTAGGGTTAGGGGAGCGATAGGGGTGGGTTAAGTGAGTTAGGGTTAGAGGGTTAGGGTAAGGTTTAGTGTGGGCTTGTAAGGATTTTGGTGTGCTTGTGTTGTGTGTGTGGTTTGTGGAATGGGGATGTGTTTTGTTTTTAATAATTGTTATTGTGGTGTGTGCAGTGTAGGTTATGTGTGGTTTTGTTTATGGACTAGGTAGAACCATATATATATATATATATATATATATATATATATATTTTTTTTTTTAACATTTTAACATTAACATTTTAACATATACAGCATATTTTAATATTTAATATATATGTATATATATATATATATTTACATCGACATATATTTTTATATTTTATATCCAGCATTATTATATTGCAATGGTGACAATATTTATTTTTATTGAATACCAGTTGACTATGAATGAATTGTATGTATGCATTTATAAACAGTTTTGAAATGGTCAAAGGAGCCACCTAAGTGTAATTTCAGTCATTTGATTGAAACATTAATTGTTTTTAATTTGTTGCTAAGGTTTGTAATACCCAACAAAAAGTATATAAATGCATCAATTAACATTTTTCATTGATTCTGATGAAGTCTCTTACGTAGAGATGAAAGTGCGCTCAATCTATGTTTGCTGTACTTTGTGCTGTTTGTGTTCGTCTACATTAAAATTATTATCCAGTTCTACTACATTTTTGAAGCGTGGTTTGTGGAGGATACACCTTTATTGTACCGACCAGTGGATTGTGTGTTTTTACATTCAAAAGGTGTGTAGAGGTTCGTGGCGGTTGTGGTTACTGGTGTTCCGCTGATCGGTTACGAGGGATCCCCTGTGATGGAAGGAGACGGATCGTTATTGACTCAGTTGATACGGGTCATTAGATCACATTCCCAGGACTTTAACAGGCCGGTTGAAGCTCTTGATTCATGTGCTTCCATTCCTTGTGCGCAGGGCAGTCCTGCGGGTATGGATATACCGGAAACGGAATTACGAGGGAGAGAACAAGGAACAGGAACTTCCCACTCTCCCAACAGTGGAGAGCGGGTTATACACAACATCTCTAACAACAGGTCGAGTAGAACTGTACCTGGTGGACGTTGACGATCCTTGGATGGTTATAACAGTATAAAATTTACCGACTGGCTGGACAAATCTTTCTCTGCAGCTGTTGACGAGGCTGAGAGGTTACCAACAGTAAATGTGTGCTTCAAGGACAAGTGTAAAACTTTTCAACAGGAATTAAACAGGTACCGGAATTTATCTCTAGACAATTGGTACTTAAAGCAATGCGTTGAACGAAAGATTGTGCCTAAGGGACTGAGACTTAATAAATTCCCTAATAATGTTTTTGGGAATGATGAATTATTTAAAACAATTTCTGATTTACTTAATGATTGTGGACTTGCTATTTTGAAAGCCATGATAATGAGTAACACAAAAGTTATGGAAGAGTGTAAAGTGTGTATTGACCAATTATATCATGAAATTAGTAATGATTTATTATCTACTATTACAGAATACAAAAATATTTATTGTAAGGTACTTCAGGATGTTGATGTTGATGTCTCAAAGAATTACAAAAGGAAATTGGGTAAAATTGAACGTGACATGGTAGATTATAGGGAAGGGAGAGCATATGTAAGTGTTGATAGGAGGAAATGCAATAAATACCCTCCATGTGCCCCTTTTGAACAGTCCAACAGGAGGGATTATTATCCTAACAATATACAAGAAAGAAGGTACCAGGACGCAGGTTCATCTTATGGTAACTACAATACAGGTTACAATGCAGCCGGTAGTATTGACATTAGTGACCCCATTGACCCTTTAGGAGAAGGACAGGGGCCTCGGAGATCCGAAAGGATCAGGAACCAGAACCGTCAGTACTCCTATGCAGAAGTGACGGGGAATTATCAACAAAGGAGGCAGGTGAGGGGGAGATACTGACATGTCATTTAGTAGGCAATTACTTTGGAACACAAATTATATATAATAATTTAAGTGATATTCAGACAAACTTTGATGCTGATCAGAATTTTTGTGTTGTTCAGAATATACCATCTGGAGATGTATACAATTTAAATTATGATAGTGATGACATTGTCTTGGATTGCTTGGATATGGGTAAATGTTCTATGCACTCCCAGAATAATTTCAATATTTACAATTATACAGATGTTGAGATCACTCCAGCATTTTTTAGCCTTTTTTCCAAGGGATTTACTTTTATACCTACAAGGAAACCCAAGGTTGACGAGATTATACTCGATATTAAATTATTTGTACGTAAGCTCAATTTAGGGTTACTTTTCCAAGACCAACATTCGAGAGGAAAAAGAACACTAAAAAGAAGGAGTACCTATAATCCTCCTCTCCAACAGGATGTTTCCAATTTTGAAGTGTGTACCCTTAATATGGTAAGGGAAGGCTTTAACAATAGGAAAGCACAATTAATTCACAATAATTTATCTGCTGAGGAAATTTGCACCCTTAATCAGTTACAAAGTAATGAGAAGCTTAGAATTATGAAACCTGACAAGGGGGGAGGTGTGGTTCTAATGAACCATTGGGCCTACACCAATAGGATGTTGAATATTTTGAACATGGGGGATAGATATCAGATTGTCTCCAGGAATGAAATTAATATATGTTATAGGAAAATAGATCTCATACTGGAGGACAACCTTATGCAAGGTTTGATAGACTTAGATCTATATAATTTTTTGAGGGTCCCAAAACCAACTATTCCCGAAATATTTGGAATCCCAAAAATACACAAACAAGTTGATAATCCCCCTTTGAGGCCCATAGTTACATCTCAGGATTCAAAAACTCAAACTTTAGCCATATATGTAGACACAAAGATTAAATATTTCTACCTGGACTACTCACACATTTTAATAGACTCTTGGGACTTTTTAGACAAGTTTAATGCTATACCCTACCATGATGATTATTCATTTGTAACAATAGATGTCAAGGACCTTTTCTCTGTCATACCCCACACCATAGGCCTTGATTGGTTTGAGCAGATGTTGGCAGAATTCAATATTCTTAATAGTGATGAATTTAGGCTTGTACTTGAAAACATGGAAATGGTTTTGAAAAATAATTTTATATATTTTCAGGGGGATATTTATCACCAGCTTGATGGGGTGGCAATGGTTCGGCCTGTGCCCCGATTTATGCCAACATCATTATGCTCTTTTGGGAACTTAATTATGTGTTCAAATCATTCTTTAAACATAACATTATTAAGTATTTTCGTTTTTTGGACGATATCTTTATTGTTTGGGATGGTGCGGACCTACAAGTTGGTGAATTTATTAAATACTTGAGTGGTACTACTACATTTCTTCAGTTTACCTTTCAACATACTAAGGATGAAGTTAATTACTTGGATGTTAAGATAAGTAAGGACAAAAATAATAGTAGTTACAAGTCTAGGATTTTTAGGAAAAGGTGTTTTTCGAATTCATATGTCCATTTTCAAAGTGACCATCCATTATTTTTGAAGAAGAATGTAGTGAAGGGTCAAATGATTAGGGTTTCAAGAATGACCAGTAATTTTGAGGAATGTATGGAAGAGATGGAAGTGGTTCAAGAATTATTCAAAGAGAGAGGATATCCTAGTAAATTAGTTAAGACCATCAAAAAGGAAGTAGTAAAGAAACGGGAATTGAAATACTGTCCACTTTTAACATTTAAAGGTGGAATGAGCACCTTTACCATTGGTAGTGAGACAGCAGTTGAAACAAATCCACTGGGGGGGTAAAAAGGGGATATGGGGATTGGTCTGGAACTGCCCCGTTTGACCTTTGCCTACTATACTGATATAAGTTGGTTGCAGAAGGGCATTAATGAGGTTTGGAATATATTTGGGAGAATGTTTAGTAAACAACCCCTTAGGTTTGGATATAAGAAGAACAACAATCTCAAAAAGATTTTTGAAAGAAAGAAGGTTTCTAATTGTAGGGGGGGGAGCATTAACTAAGACAGGTACTCATAAGTGCAGTAGATGCGCACAATGTCCATTTCTGTCAGGTGAAAAGGACCTCTGGATACAAAGTATTGGGTACAGATTAAAGAGTAACAGGTATTATAGCTGTTACACAAAGGGGGTAGTATACCTCGCATATTGCACGACATGTTGGGCGTATTATGTGGGGAAAACCGAAAGACACCTGTGGACATGGATATATGAACACATGAGAGACATTAATAAAAAGAATGAGAACAATGCCCTGTTTAGACATACCTTAAAATGCAAGGAAGCCAATATAAAATTTTGGGTTTTGGAAGAAGTGAAACCAGGGGAGAGGGGTGGTGACTGGGAAACATTCTTGGAATACAGGGAATTAATTTGGCAAATTAGATTGGACGCATGCTCCCATGTGGGCATGAATGACCATATTTCCATTAAGCCAGTACTAAAATTACTGGCATTAAATCCCAAATAAATTTCCACCTGGTTATTGATTGGGTATTTGGGTTTAGCTCATTGAGTTTTATAGTTTCCTTGATTTTCCATATAGAAATATGTATTTTTTATCCACATATGAATTCTATAGGTTCAAATTCTGGTACCTTATATATATACTTATATATATATATATATATATATATATATATATATATATATATATATATATATATATCAATATTTTAACATTTTAACATTAACATTTTAACATATACAGCATATTTTAATATTTAAAAAACTAGATATATATATTTACATCGACATATATTTTTTATATTTTATATCCAGCATTATTATATTGCAATGGTGACAATATTTATTTTTATTGAATACCAGTTGGCTATGAATGAATTGTATGTATGCATTTATAAACAGTTTTGAAATGGTCAAAGGAGCCACCTAAGTGTAATTTCAGTCATTTGATTGAAACATTAATTGTTTTTAATTTGTTGCTGAGGTTTTTAATACCCAACAAAAAGTATATAAATGCATCAATTAACATTTTTCATTGATTCTGATGAAGTCTCTTACGTAGAGACGAAAGCGCACTCAATCTATGTTTGCTGTACTTTGTGCTGTTTGTGTTCGTCTACATTAAAATTATTATCCAGTTCTACTACATTTTTGAAGCATGGTTTGTGGAGGATACACCTTTATTGTACCAACCAGTGGATTGTGTGATTTACGTTCAAAAGGTTCAGACCTGTTTGGCATAGGCAGCAGCTTGCCTTTTGTAGGTAATGCTCATGAGCAGGTGATAGCCTGAGCACCAATTGGTGTCTCCCACTTGCTACTTGCATCAAGAACAGCAGTGCTGTCTTTCCATGAGCCAATGGCATGGCAACACAGTGCTATAATTAAGTCTTTCATGTGGGCCTTGCCCCTTTTCCTTGCCTGTGAGGAAGACATTATGGAGGTGTGGGAGCTATAGCATCACAGAGGGTAGGTGGAAATACTGCCCACTGTTTGGATTGATGTGCTATGTCCACAGTTTTGCATGCTGTGTCTGCAGCCAACCTCTTAGCACAAAAAATGTGGATAAAGCCCAACAAAAATGGGGGACAAAGTTCCAGAATTAGGGACAGATTGCAAGTATTAATGTTATACAGTTAGAAACTTGCTAGATTAACAGGGTTTGTCTGAACATGCATTTTTTGCATGATTTGAAGTTTGACACTATTCTATATATGACATACTTCTCAACTGTCCAGATTTTCACAGAATGTCAAAAGGTTTGCCTCTTATGTTTGGTCTGTTCCTCATAAAATAGTTTTTTGGCAAACTACTAGGATGATCTGAGGACTGAGGTGACTAAATACTGACATCCATTTGTGTTTCAGACTTCATATCCTCCAGACAATTTATGTCAAAACAAACCCTGTCACTCCAGCAACTTTTTCAGTTTATAACACCAATATTTAAAATATGTCCCTATTTTTGGTCCTCTGTCCCCCAAGTATGTCAGGCTTTGTCCAGATTTCTTGCACTAAGAGGTTGAAATGTATGGTATATCATTATTTAGTGACTTCCCTCCAAATATTATCCCACTGATTTAGCAGAATCCCAGAAATGTTATGAGGAAGAGGCCATAAATATAGGCCCAAACCTTGGATATTCTGTGGAAATCTGTATAGTTGGGAGTTATGTATGTCTGGCCATTGTTAACAGACTTTCAAGATTGTGTAGCAGTGTAATGTGTAAATGTTGGGTTGAGTAGGGAGAGGGGCAGATGTGAGCATCATAGATCCTTTTCTGTCTGACTGTACATGCTGCTACAGTTGGTAGTGGTCTATCAGCTTTATATGTTTGTAGGGGCAGACTGAGGCATGTCCCTTAAAACCTCAAGATTCCAAGTACACTGTGATTTGGGCAAGTATATATAGGAGTAGTGTGTGACTGACAATTAAGATATGTTTGTTAAAACAGTTGGTATACTGTAGAGGTCAGTTGGCTTACTAGTATATTGCTTTGACTGTAGTGCAAATGGTTCTGGGTAGCCAATTTCCCAACGATGTCTGTTTTTCCGTACAGTTATATCGCTGTAGTGTATGATATATTTGCAAATGCATCAGCAATTCCCCAGAGCTGATTTGGTGTAGTGTTGTGTTCCTCTGACTGTAGTTCAGAAGGTGCTGGGTAAAATGCTTGGCAGCTCAGTGTTTTTTCCCTAATGTTACATGACTGCACTCATATCCCTCAACTATCCAGATTTTCAAAGAATGTCCAGATGTTTGGCTCATATCTTTGGTCTGTTCCTCATAACTGTTGTGGATTTCTGACAATTCACTGGGATGATGTGAGGACTGAAGTCAGTAAATAATGAGAAACATTTGGGTCTCAGATTGGAAATATTTCAGAAAATATATGTTAAAACAAACCGTGTTACTGTAGCAACTTTCTAAGCTTCTAAAATCCATATTTAAAATATGTCCCTATTTTTGGATCTTTGCCCCCCACTTTGTCAGGCTTTGTCCAGATTTCTTGCACTAAGAGATTGAGAGGTATGAATGCACTTCATGATATATATATATATATATATATATATATATATATATATATATAGATATAGGTATACAATCACATAGTCAATCGCACTGTGTGCAATTAACGTATGTGCGTAAATCAGGTAGCGGAACCATTAGTGCGAGTACTATATTGTCGAACCTTACAATAGCGAACAGCCACTATAGCAATGTTTGACAGCGTAGTGCAGATTGCACTATAGTGGGGATTGGGAAATGTACCCTATACTCAGTGTAGTGCGATCTCGGAGCTTGTATATATAAGTAAGTGGGGTGTGGGGGGTGCAGGGGTATGTTTAGCAGCTCTGAGCATTTCAGTGAAGTTGAAATGATTGACATTCGACTTCACTGAAATGCTCAGTTCAGCATTTACTGTGGTCGGTGTTGTGATTTCCGTAGATATCTGCACTTTTGGCCACAGCAGTGTTGAACATGTGATAGTAAACCATATATATATATATATATATATATATATATATATATATATATATATATATATATATCTATATATACATACACACACACACACACACACACATATATATATATATATATATATATATATATATATATATATATGTGTGTGTGTGTATACACACACACACACACACACACACACACACACACACACACACACACACACACACAACACACACACACACAAAAGCATTACCAATTCTACATAGCTTCCTCCCTAGTGTTAGATGACCATAATGCATGATATATTTACTGAAGTACTAATAATTTGCATGGCTCATGTGGTGTAGTGGTAATTGCTTTTACTACAGTGTACAGGGTCCTGGGTTCAAGACTTTGCAGGGCTGCTTATTTTATTGCTAGGCAGAACAGTGGCTGAATGAAATAAAGTGATTAAAGCAGTTTTAAGCAGGTTTGCGTGGGTTTGCCAAAAGGTGCTTAGTCCTGCTTGGCTTTGCTTAGTGCTGCTTATTCCCTCTTAAACCTGCGCTAATTTCAAAAAAATAAAATAAAAAAGTGTGATAGAAAAGTGGTGAAATGGGGGCAAGCAGGTGGTAAAACTTTAGGAAAAGCAGCTAGGGATGTGCAGGACAGGTGTAGGAAAGGACCATAGCCCTACATTTCTTCTGCAGCAACAGATGTGAATGATGTGGAAAATATGGAATTTACAGCCACACACCCCACAGGAAGAGATGTTGGCAACATAAATTTGTAGTGTAATTTGAGGGTAGATTGAGTTACATCACTATACATGGGGACAAAATGAAGAGCAATGTATGGGGCAATTATTTTTTTGCGGGACAGATGCCCCCCCCCTTTTTTTAAGGTGAGAGTGGGATGTTGGGGAAGGGCTGTAGTTATTTTTGGGGAGGTAGGCTGGGTAAGATAGGTTACATTCACAGACAGACAAGACACACAAGACAGCAGACAAGGGTGGTATATGACACATGAGGGGGGTAAATACCTTGGATGGGGAGGGTGGTTGGGAATCAGAGGCCCATGAGCTCCCAAATGGATACAGTGGGACTAAGATCCCCTCCCATGGACAGTCATCACTGCACCTTCACGGCCCCAAAGATGGCTGTGCTGGGAGCTTGACAACAGGAGCAGGCTGCCCCTCGAGGTGCTACAGTCTGCCTTTGATGTGGCACAGGTGTACATCCAAGTCTCACTGGATGACCCTGCATACCATGCCACAGAACTGTCTGTGGGTGACAGGTTCCCCTCCATGCTAGCACCCAGGGGGGGACAGGCCCCATCCTTTGAGGCAGTTCCACCCAAGGGTGGTGCAGGACCAGTGGATGAGGAAGTTCTGGGTTGCATCCCAGACATACTGGGGCCCGGTGCCATGGCCAGATGAGGCGGAACAGGTGGATCTGCCAGGATCGGCCTTCCCAAACATGCTATGATGTTGAGGTTTTACAAAATGCATTGGTTAGTCATGAACAAAACATTTCAAAATTAATTATAACAGCATGCATGGGTGTTCCAATTAACCCAGAACAGTGGAATTCACACAATTGCATAGCAAACAGAACACATGCATATATGGAACAACAGTCAGAATTTTAATAGCATGCCAGTTAAATGTGTGGCAACAGGCCACCAACAATGGTGTTAGAACAAGGTATGTTAATATGTAAACAATTAAATATATGAACAATAAATGAACACAAGTCCCCACATTAGACTTTGAGAACAACATATCCGTAGTATATGGATAATAATTATTGATGCAGATAAGGGGTGGGGGGAGTCCAATAATAACTGTATAGGCTTCTATTTTTCACAACAGTACTGCTCAATACTCTGCAGGTCTGCCCTCACTTTACATCTACCTGTGGGCCATAGCTTTTGTAGTACATTCATAACTGTTAAACTGTCAAGCTGGAATGGTATGGGGCAAAGTGTGAGTACTCTGTGTACATGACTGGATGGGACTCATACATGTCAGAGTTACATATATGACTAACAATGTGTAGCCTGCATTGATGTTGTGTGAGTGTTCTACTGGCATTCTTCAACTAGATTCATATCTGTGTGCAAGGTTATTGGCAACAGTGATTACTAGCTGTGACAGCGTGACACTTGAGAGACGTATCGGGAAGAGTGCATGGTGTATGCACCCATCCTGCTGTCTTTTGCAGGCATGGAGTTGGACACTCGAACATTTGGACACAAAGTTTATTAGTATAACCATCATACAGCTACTACAATCATTTCTTTACCTGTAAAACCTGTCGAGAAAATATCTGTTAACACTACCTGACTATTTGTACACATATTCAGAATTACATGTCTGTAAATATTCACACATCTTAATACCATTACCTGGATTCAAACTGTGGTCTGTGTGTGCAAAAGTGAACACCATATCTATTTCTCAACACACTGAGATACTAGAGAACCATTGTCTCTTGCTTGACTGATTTCTGCTTAATACTCACTTGGTTAGACAGGTTGACCTTGTAATCTAAGTAGAGTGTCACCAAAGACTGTTGTGACAGTTGAACATACATGCCTGACAGATAGTTCTTGCACTGTGTATTAATCATTTGAAAGCAGGTGGACACATTTAACCCCTAGTAAATGCGAATATGTATGATCTGTACAGATTATAGCAGGGTGCTGTGTTGCATATCCGACCCACATACATTTGGACATCATATATTTGCAGTCTCCACCTATGACACTTTCATACTTGCCTGCATCAGCGTACCCACATTCAGGACTACATTGATCTGAAATGCAAAGGTTAACACAAGGCAATGCTGCAGGGGACACACTGTAATTCATTACACATTACTAATCAAGGTTCAGATGTCAGTGCAGGACATATTTCATAGTTCATTTATATTTTGTTTTACACATTCTATTTCTTCAACAACAAACCAGATTAACCACAACAGTTTGTGACATAAATCTTTATTTGAGTAGCATGACACAGTGCTTTCTTACAGTTGATATTCTACATTCAGTACTACTGCATATCCTGCAGATCAATATTGGTCTGACAAACTTTTTATTTATTCAGTACACTCAGAACACATTATACCTACTGGCAGTAAACAATGTACTTCTTATTTATTACACCATATACTGCAAGATAAATCTGTACTCATCAGACACTCATCACAACCTTGCCAATCTGTCAGCATGGGCCTCTGGGTTGCTAGCTCTCTACTCTGCAGCTGTAGGGGGGAAAAGAAATTAAGCATATATGTCTATCACATACTCAGGCTATATTTTGGTACTGATATGGGTGAGATACATACTCACTATTGGGGCATCCCCATCTCGAGCTTCTTGGATCCATTGGGCCAAGAGCATCCCCTTCTTACACTTTAGGTCAGAATAATGATGCCATACCTGCTCATCAGTTCGGGGGATTCCAGTAGCACTGGAGAGATCACATGACAGATGGTCCCAGGCCTCCACTTTGTACTGTGGGCCCTGGAACTAGCCCTGCAGCAGTCTGTGATCATGGTCTTTAACAAGGAGCCCAACCATGACCCTGGACCAAGATGCCACAGCACTGCACCCGAAAGCGTGCTTCCTTTCCAATGCCAAACATAGTTCCTACAGAGATCAAACTACAACAGGTTCAGGCTGTATTCCCACCTATGCAGTTTAAATAAGGCCATATTCCCACCCTTTGCAGTCATTGGACAATTTTTGAAAATGCTGAGCACATCTCAGAGGTGTGCATACCCACTAAGCTGTGTTTAGCAGTGCTAAAAAGGGCAAATCCTGAGCAGTGCTTAGCAGAGTGAAAGTCTGCTCAGCTGGGCTGAATACTGCTAAGAATGAGACTTCTAAGCAATGCTCATATCGGCTAAGCAGAGCTAAGCACTGCTGAGCATTGCTCAGTTTTCATTTTAAAAAATATTTCCGAACTGTAAATTAATTAATCACTACTGACATATTATTAAATGTATACGGTTTACTTTACATGATGTTCCCGTATGTGCTTTCATTACATTACCTTGGGGTGTGACTATACTGTATGGGACACTTGTGTGGGGTAATTTCACATGTTATATCCACTGACACTTTAATTATGGACCAGCTACACTACCCTGGTTAACACATTATCATTTTAAAAATAATTTTAACAATGCTTTCCCATATAAAAATGAAGGGTCTGTCTTAGTACTCAAACTGTAAACTGCTGCATGCAAAGCCAGATATTTCTTAAATTTGCCCTATTTTGGGATCTTTGTCCCACATTTATTTCATGGCTTTATCTAGATTTATTGATGGAAGAGGTTAAGGTGTGTGCATACCTCTCACCTGTCCAGATTTTTGCAGACTGTCCAGATTTTTTCCTCATATCTTTGTTTTGTTTCACATAAGTTTTCTGCAAATCAATGAAATTATCTCAGGATTGAAGTCAATAAATAATATCATACATTTGAGTTTCAGACTTCTAATCCTTCAGAAAATGTATGTTAAAAAACCTTGTTACTCTATCAACTTTCTAGGTTTATAAGAGCAGTATTTAAAATATGTCCCTATTTTTGGACCTCCCCCCCCCATTTTGTTGGCCTTTGTTAACATTTGTGGCACTAAGAGGTTTACAGGTATGGCTGTGTGTCCGAGGACACAACTGCACTGTAAAGTGCCGTATGGGGTGTGTTATACTTCCTGTCAAACACCCCCTGCATTGCTTCCCATTCACAATCCTGCTTTCAGTGTCCACAGATACTGAAACCATTGTAAAGTGCCGTATGGCACTTTGTCAGTGCAGGGGTCGTTACAGATCTGTGAGCACTGTAACACACCCCCTGCACTCATTCAGTGTCCATGCCCACAGATCCATCTCAGTAGTGCACCTTCATTAATATGTAAGGCGTGCTGCAGAGAGAGGGATGTGGACACAGGCACCATTCACTTCATGTAATATAATATTATTCCTATATGGAGTTTATTGATTCCTGGCCAATATTAAGATGTTCAGATATTGAATATAGTAAAATGTATTGAAATAATAAATGTAAAATAAATAAATAAATTAATATGTACTCCTTCTAGCAATGAACCATATTAGATTAAAAAGATTCTTAGTGACAATCATTGCTTGAATGCTTAAATAGAAGAATAGCCATACTTAGTTCTAGGAAATGTGTTACCTTAAAAATCATCATTTAGAACTTGTGGTATCTTTTCTTAAAAATAGGCGTTAATAGTGATGTCATTTATCCCTGGTAACACTGAAGCATTTAATCTGAATTGCCACTGCAATTCACTTCTTTCTATTTTGTTTTCCCAAAAGCCACCTCTGTAGTGCCTCTTAATAATCTCCACAATCCCAAATAAAAATGTGTTGTAGTTGGGGAAGACCAGAGTATGATTATATAATGCTTTACTACCATTATTGTGTTCTATAGCATGCATATGTTTGTACATATGTTTCCTTAGGGTTCTTTCTGTTTTCCCAGTATAAAAATGGCCACATCCCTGGCAAACAGCAATATAAACCAAGCTTCTACTGCCACAATTGCCAGTTACTAATCTAACATATTGTTGCGGGTGACCAAACGTAACCCCTTGTTCTTGTAAAATGTACTTACAAAATTTGCATGCTCCACATCTAATGGACCCCCACCTTATGGTGCTGGTGTGTGGGACTGCTTGTTCTAATAAATATGTCATACTGTGTCCTGTTTTGTACACAAAAATGTTTTCTTACCCTGTTGTCATGATATAATCAGTGTTACATTTAAATATCACCCAATTTTTTGTCAAGATGTTCTTAACTTCATTACTTAAATCTACTTAGTATATTACCATTGAGTTTGAAAAATCATTCATTCTATCAATAGATTTAGGAAATTCTGTGTCTTTGCAACTAGCCAGGAGAGGTTTATATCTAATGCCCCAGCCCACCAGGACTTCCTTTCCACATGCTAAAACCAAATCAGATGGATAGCCTCTATCAACAAACATCCTGACTCAGTTGTAAAGTTACATTTTGAAGTACTGAGGTCTGAACACATTCTGACAGCTTTTAGCATTTGTTCCTTGACAATGTCCTTTTTAGTTACAGTGGGGTAACTACTCTTAAAATCCAAAAAAAAGAAAAACAATTTGAAAAGTGGGTTTCCTATACAGTTTTGAACCAATGAACTTGGTAGAATATTCATTAAAAATAGTCATGTATAAGTAATCGATAATCTCTGTGGAGTCAATGTGTGTAAATTTGAAAAAGGAACAGATATTATTGATATAGTGTACAAATTCATCTCTAACAATATCTGTCTCTTTCCATAAAATGAACATGCCATCTAAATAACATATGTAAACATACCAGTGATCCTTATAACAAGAATTTAAAATGTTTCATCTCCCAAGAAAACATAACAAGATTGGCATAGATGGGTGCAAACTGGCGCCCTTTGCTCCACCTCGAGTCTGTCTGAAAATTTCTCCATCAACTGTAAAAAAAAAATATTACCCAAAATAACCTCCATTACCTCCATCACAAAATTAGTCAAGGTGTTATTGAGAGAGGTTGACTCAATAATTGCATTATAGAAAAGTTTCAAACCTTCCTTGTGTGTGATCGATGTCTATATATCTACCACACTGACTGTGGAAAAATAACAGTTGCCTGAATAATACTCTTGTTTAATTTTTGATGTCAGTTAGGACATGTTCTATTGAACATAATATGTCCTTTAGTAACCTATCTACAAATAATCCCAATGAATACATAGAACTGTTATGAGCAGCTACTATCAATCTAGAAGGGGGGGGGGGGGTGTTAAGGTTTTTATGTACTTTGGGAATACAAAAGACATTTAAATATCACTGGATTCATTTCACTGGAAGTTGTGATTTGTGTCATTAATTACTCCTTAGAATAAAGAGTTTTCTAAGAAGAACTATATCCTTCTATGTGTAATATTTATTTCATTTCTTGAAACTACTTCATATTTGTCTGGATCATACAGTAGTGTCATTATTTGACAATTATAATCACTCCTGTCTGCTAATACCATTTGCATTGCCTTATTGAGCTTTATAATACATAATGAGTCATTGGCTCTCAATTCCTTTAGTAAGGCTGCTTCATCCTTAGTCAGGTTGTAGAATTTCTTTTTAGAACTATTATACACACTGTAGATTTCTTATGTGCAGACTTTCTCAAAACTAGCAATCACAGGGTGTAAAGGAGGGTTGAATGTACTCCTCTTAAAAATCAATAAATGATTTATCTACAACCTTAAACATCATTTGCAAACTCAATTTTCTTATAAATAATTTTAATTCAGTAAGGACGTCCACTATGTCAGGATGACGCGCAGAAACAAATTTCAAACCCTTTTTGAACAGGATGAAATGTGTTTGTGTGATGTTCAAATCCATGTAATTAAAAATATTAAAGCCACCTAAACTCAGCATCTTACCTCCAAATGCTCTAATAATCAAGCCATCTTTTAATAATTGCTCCGGTTGTTCTTCATCCAGAACTGTCTCTGACCTTTGTTCTTTTGCCCTCTTGGGGTATGAGGATGGTTGGTGTTTTTATCACATTAAAGTTCTTCATCTATTAGCCAGTTTGGTTTTACTTGTCTTGATAGAATCCACACTATGTGAGCCATTTGTCTTGCTCAGAGTATTGCTTTTGACTGCACAGACACATGCTATATTGTTTTTACTAGCATTAAGGTGTGAAAAATCAGAGAAAAAAAAAGAATTTTTGCCAGGCATGTCCTGTCTTAGACATAGGTTAGATAGGTGGCCATCTAGGACACCACACTCCCTTTCCATGTAAGGGGACTTTACAGGTATGTATTTATTTTTTATAGTAAAGAAAAACAGAACTTCTTCGTTATAAAAAGGATAAACAAATAAAGGGACAGTGCCCTAAGAGAAAAGTGAGGAGGGTATCCAAGGGAGAAAGTAAAGTAGATTTGGTGATTCAATTTCTTGTTTTCCTGTTCATCCCACTCACAATCTACCCAAACAGCAAATCAGGTAGAACATGAATGGACACATGGTCACATTGATGAGGAAATACTTTCATGTTGTGCAACTTATAAGTATTGGCATGGCATCTAGGTCCAAAGAGGTCATTATCCCGCTGTAGTCTATCCTTATCAGACCAACCACAGAGTACAATGCTCCCTTTGGTATTTACCTGTCTAGGCATATGCAGCAACTAGAGTGACCTCAGAGGTTCCTTACAAAAAGAAGGCAAGGCATAACAAATCTGCCTTATGTAGAGCACCTTAAAGCCCTTTCCCTCTATTCTGTCTCCTACATGTTGCTGAGGGGTGATCTGTGCCTGGCTTACAAGGCATCCACAAACCCCACACTTATGAATCTCTTGTATATTAGTAAATCAAAGAGTACCAGAACTACAAGGTCTAGGGAACCTGAACTTTGTCTATGACTTAAACAGAACATGCTGGAGAAAAAGATATGTGTCCCAGATACTGACACATCTATGGAACAAGCTTCCCATCCATGTGAAGCTGAGTTAATCTATTACCCAGTTTAAGCACAACCTACACCAGTGGATGGGGAATAGGAAATTTACACTGGGACTGCCACCTGTCCCCCTTATGAACAGAGGGAGCTTATAAATGCCTGCCTCTCAATGTCCTATTTGGATATAGAACATTATTATTCTTTTTGGAAACTTTGACTATGCTTAGAAATTGCCGCCACCCCACCCAGTCATTAGCCTAATAACAATCTATGAATCTATGAGGAAGTAGTCAACAAATCCAAAACTGATTGATACCAGTGCAATGAGAAAGCTTGACAATGACAGGAATTAGTTAGTTGGTTAGTTGGTTAGTTGGCTAGTTAGTTAGTTAGTTAGTTAGTTAGTTAGTTAGTTAGTTAGTTAGTTAGTTAGTTAGTTAGTTGGTTAGTTAGTTAGTTAGTTGTTACTGCAGACAACCAGATCACTTGTATGGCTTGGGGCTGGCTATGTTCCTTGGCATACTTCTTAACTGTTTGTATTTTTGCCTGATATATTTTGTCTGTTCCACATAAAACTTGCAGTTTTGTAGTAAATCATTAAACTGTTGTAACTAAATAATGACAGACATTTAACTTTTATGCTTCATATCCTTCAGAAAATGCATGCTAATGCAAAACCTGTCATTTCAGTAACTCTAATTTTATAAAAACAGTCCCCGGGATTCATGAACGTTGCGCCAGGTGGACGCATAGCGTAGGCGTTACAATGCCAAATATGGCCGCCGAGCGATTCAGGTACGATCCAATTACACGTGCACTACTGGCGTGCGCCGGATTTGCGTCGCCTCCGGCGTAGGTATGCTAAACACCCCATGTGCGGTGTTGCACCATGCAAATGAAGGCATATAGCGATCCACGAAGTGGCGCAGGCGTAGCATAAGGGCACGGCAATGTAAACCAAAAAAAAAACGGTTTACATTTACCCAAACATAACATAGGAGTAATGGAAGGCTTTCAACGTCAGGTATCACACTGTTGCCACATGCCAATGGCGAAAGACACAGAGAATGTCAAAAGAAAACATGCACAACATGTAAATAATAACATAAATGGTATGTCCACAGAAACTCACAGCAGAACCCCAGGACATGTCCGCGGAAGGTGCTAAACAATGAAATAATATGACAATGTCATAAAAGAGCAGTGTAATACACATCAGCTTCACAGCCACAATACACCATGGTATGCATGGAAAGCCACATCCACGGTGCAAGGGTTGCCAAGGAGTCGCGGCAGTGTTCGGCGTGGTAACTATGAATTAGTAGTCAATGCCATGCAAATGAGGCAGATAATACTGAATCGCAAAACCCCCGCTGGCGTAAGGCTGTACCAAACGGCGCAGCGGTAATACACCGAGGAGTGGCTCAGAGGGAATACATGTCACCTGCAGAGGGGTGTGCCACTGTAGGAGGAAGCACATTGGAGCCCAGCAAACATGGGCTGTACATTGCACATCACAGCAGCAGGACCGGCGTGTGGGGAAATAGTTGAGCTGAGAGCACACAATGCGCGCAGATATGCATGTGCACGAGGATGACTACGTTCCCTTAACCCAGTCATGTGATGCCCGCCCCGCAAACAACAATGGATACAGGAAGGTGATGTTGAGAATATGAGGAAATGCGGAAGCAGTGTAATTGGAGTAGTAATGAGCAATCAACAGTAATCAACCCACAAAGGCCAATTGGCAGCAGCTGACTACTCTGCATGCAGAAACCTGCAAAACGGGATAGGGGAGGCATATGAATGCAAAGAAAGTAGGGGAGGTAGCAGATTGCAAAGAGTGAAGAACTGACACAGCAGAGACAAGTAGACAGGCAGCATAACGGCGGCGGCACACAAAACGCACGATATGCCATGTCCCAGAAACTACACATGACAGGGCTCTGCAGGATGCAAGCCAGGAAATAGTAGGCACAACGTGCAGAAACAGTAAGGTAAGGTCGAAAGCTAATCCAATGCAGGCAAGAGTAATGCAACACCAAAGGCAACAGCGTTGCAGTGCCAACGGTAAAACACGGAAGATAATCCCCAGATACGGCCGCACAGACACACCCTATGACATCACCGGGTGTACAGCACAACAGTATAAAGTGTGAATGCACACAACACACAGCCGTGTATTCCCAAACGCCGCACTATAGGTGTAAACACACGGGGAACTTTTAAAATGTACATGTTGGGTGCCGCCGTGGCCGTGATCCATCAGCATGTGTTAGAGACAGACAGAGTTGTGGAGGAGGGTGCCGACAACTACCGTAGGCCTCAGAGGAGAAGGAGAGTGTTCAGACCAAGGGTAACCTACCAGGGGCTACAAGACCTGGAGATAGTAGAGCGTTACAGGGTGGATAGGGACACTTTACAGCAAATAGCGGAGCTGTGCCAGCCACGCCTGAGAACAAGAAACAACAGAGGGGAGCCCATCCCAGTGGACACAAAGGTATGTGTAAGCTTGTGAATACTGGCCACAGGTACCTTTCAAAGGCCAACTGGGGATATAATGGGCATCTCACAGGCATCAGCATCCAGGGTACTACACCAGTTTCTGGATGCCATGTTACCACATGCCAATGAGCATATATACTTCCCCAGATCTCAGGAGGAGTTGGCTAGCAATATGCGCCACTTCCACCGTGTGGCACAATACCGGAGGTACTGGGCGCCATAGACTGTAGGCACATACAAATCAAGGGACGAGCTCGGGAGCAGGGTAGAGGGTACATAAAACGCAAGGGATTCCCTCCATCAATTGCCAGGTCATGTGCAATGCGCAGGGCATTATCATGGATGTGTGTGCTGGCAGCCCTGGAAGCTACCACGACTCCCATATCTGGCATGCCTCACAGCTGTACCAGGTATTCGCCAGGGGGGACATCCCACAAGGCCACCTTGTGGGGGATGCTGGCTATGCACTGGAGCCGTGGATGATGACTCCCATCAGAAATGCACACACACACATGCAAGAACGCCATAATGAGGCACACGCACAAACCAGAATAATCATAGAGCGTGTGTTTGGGATGCTGAAATCACGGTTCCGGTGCTTGGATACATCCAGTGGAGCCCTGCAGTACTCTCCAGGCACATGTGCCCACATATTCATAGTATGTGCCATGCTACATAATATGATCCTGCGGAAGCAGCTGCTGCAGGGACATAATGGTGAAGGGCCACAAAGCCCACCACAACTGCCAAGGCCAGTCCAGGCACAGAGGGTTCAGGACCATGAACACACTGTGCCAGCCCCAGTAGGCAGACGGAGGCGTACCCAATATGCCTATGCCCTGGCAAAGAGGGAACATATAGCACATACTCTGACAGCATAGGCCCCATGGACTGACACCTCCCTACCTGCACACACAGTGAAATGGACGGCACACAAACATGGCCACCCGTAAAGTGTACCGTATGGGTGGCCCCATGTGTGACTCCAACATAGGCAGCACCCAAACACTGCACACCCAACAGCCAGCGGAGCATGGAACGCCAACACCTGAACCGTTCGCGGGTCCCACAGCAGACGGTGTTGCTGTATGCTGCCACGTTCGCCGCAAGGTGTATACATATAGACATGTAGATATGTGCATATACAGATATGAAGATATATATAATTACACACATAGAAATATATGTACACATATACATATAAGTACAACAGGTAAGACAGGGAATCAGAGGGATGTAAGGTGACAGAGAAGTAACACGCGACATCTGTACATAGTAAACATAGTGAAAGACAACCGGAGCATCCGGGAGGTTTAACAGAAGAGGAAACCGCCACCCATGGAAAGGTCAACATACCGAAATGCATAACCGCGAGTCGGAATGATCGCCAGGCCACAGTACAGTAACAGTACATGCGGGTAATACTATGATGATATGAGGGGGGAGGTAGACACTGCCGCCGGTGATACGGGCCATGCAGGTACTGTGTGCAACCATCCCTGTGACCGCCGCAGTATGTGTATGTGAGCGGTGAGGGTGCCGTGTGTTTCGCTGTGCGAGTGTAATGTGTGTGCCACTGTAAAATGTGTATGTTGGTGCCATGTGAGAGGCGGAGTGGAATAACATGTGTAGGCATACAGTATAGTAACCTCAGGCGTATGTACACCAGTACTCCCAAAGTAGTACTGAGAGCCCCTCCTGGCTAGGCGTGTGGCGACGTATAACGATGCAAAGTGAAAATGTCCCAGAATGTACCACAGGAATATACCCCACATGAAATGGAAAGGACGTATGTACAAATCATGACCGTATGTATGACACCGATATGGTAATTGCAAAACGATACATCGGCAAAGTTACACAGCAATAGGTATGTGCCGCGGAAATACGCATGTGCTACCCCGGTACTGATCGTGGCCACGATCGCCCGTAAACACCGCTGTGTGTTCTACAAGTGTCAAACAAGCAATCGCCCCCTGAATAGGTGGCAACCACTGGCAAACAGGCCATCCCAAGTACAGGACCACAATGACTGTAAATATCCGGCACAGAATGACAAGAGATAGTCGTCACGTACAAACAACCGCAGATATACCACCGATGTGATGGAGGAATACATGCAGGAAGCACACACGCAGGCGATACCAACACCACATGACAACAACACAACCTACACTCCCAGAACAACAGACAAGTAACTGTCAACTCCCCAGGCAGGGATGGAGCACACAGACAAGCATACCGTGTATGTAGAGATGCAAGGCCCACAACCCGTATCCGTCACCTACAACCTCCGATATTCCCCATCGCACATATCAAAGGGATACAAGCCGTAATAGCAGCACAAACATACAGGCAGTCAATGACAGCTGCATAACCGCAACATCTCGCGTGGGAAACACTATCAACAGCGGATGCATACTTGCATCCGTTGTTTAAAGGAATACAACAGCTATGTTACACATCCGAATGCAAAACGCCATCAACAGACGCCAGGACAGGGACACCCACATGTCGAACATAATACCATACCCAACACACACAATCCACGGCTAACACCACTGCGAAATGTACCTGACGCCACACATAGCGGCTGCAGTTACACATAACATAACACAATACAGACCATCTCCACGAAGGTAGGGCAAATAGCCAACGCCCAGGTGAGGAATGCAACCATACCCCAGTTACGACGCGTAATGTACGAATGGAGTAGATGCACAGGTGATATGCGCACAAGTACACACTGAGGAACAGCTATTGGTGTGATGAACCCACATGTTGCAGGTAACGACGGATATAAGGATGACTCCCAGGATATTCAAACCGTATGCTCATACCGAACTACTACTCCAAAACGGATAGAGTGAGAAAACGGAATAGCGATACACGCAACGAAAAACGGAAGGAAACACAGACAAGGTATGTAGAACCCACGATATGTACGGGTGTGTAACGCATGATGTGTATGACGAAGCTGTACTGTATGTGAATGGTGTTTGTAAGTAAGGATACTTGTCCATAATGCAGAGAGTGGTGAAAGGTGGTTATGTAGTGCTATCCTGCTGAGCATACCAATGACTGTGGACACTGTGTGCACAGCAGTGGGACATCATGTACACAGCCGGGATAACACAAGGGCTGCCACAGGGGGGCATAACAGAGAACAATGCCACACCACACGCCGATGCTGGCAGTGGATGTCCAACAAGGAAGTGTCATAGCAGGGGATAGGACATGTATGTATACTGTCACAGCACGCATGTGTATGGGCATATACCATCGATGTCATACGTAATGTGCGCACGACGTGCACGTATGCCTTGCAGTAGGGGATACTATGTCAACTATGTGTAATGTAAAGCTGTCATGGTGGATATGACAGACATCATACACAGTATCACAGGCATATCATGCATAATGGAGTTATGGCCTATTGGTATGTACAATAACAGGATATGTATGGCCTGTACATATGGGACAGAGTATTAGCATAATAGCCATCCGAAATGGAAGGAACACCAAGTAACCATGGCCAAACGATCTGTAGCAGGTGCAATGTGGGCAACAATGAAGTCCGGCAGGTCCATGTGTAAACACATGTGCAGTGTACACAGTAGTGTCACCTCCCCATGGTAGTGTCCAGTGAACAGCAGAGGTGGGTGTCAACTGCATGTCTACACAGTACTGCTGCTGTGGTGGTACCATGACTACGTGTCACTCAAACAGCAAGGGAGCTATCACATGAACAGTGCCACTGTGTGTCCCTGTGGGATGTGCACAGGACCTATGTTCCACAGCATGGTGTGTGTTGTGTCTGCGAAGTAACACAGAAGCCCAGCCCATGCAATGTGTCATGTGTGCACATATCCATGAGTGGTCCGCTCACACTGCCCACTGCAATTGCCATGTATGAGTACTACATGCATCAGTAATGCGGAGGACATGGTCCATGTCAGAGCAGAAGACACCCCTGTGTATGTGGTATGCAGATGTGTACAGATGTGTTTTCCGTCTGTCAGCCGCATATGTAAACTGTCTGAGCCTGGTACACATCATGGCATGACAATGCTGTGCCATGTAAAGTCGTAGCCATTGTGGAAGGTACACCACGAATGTGGTATTGTAACCCTGCCCGTGTGTAGATGTGTGTATGCCACAGGTACAATGGCTACCTATGTACCAGCATCACACACAGTACAGATAGGTGTGGCCCTGCAGATGTGTACCCATGCCACAGTGGAATACGGTAACCACAGCACCATGTGGGGCATTTGTGTGTACAGCAACCATGTACAATTTGATATGCATGTACGGGACAGTATCCATGTGATACTCAGTGGATGAATGTTGCTATGCAAAGGTGATGTGCATGCACCATGTGTCATGCATCCTGATGCCATGACACCCACATGATGTATCTGCCACACCGACACCCATACGGTTGTTATCAGTATGAGCTGGTGGAGCTATAATGGTGCCAGGTATGTAGATGTGGGATATCTAGGCATGGACAGTACTCTGTGACAGCATGTTGTGTATGTAAGCAAATAGTGAACATGAGGGGCCCCATGACTGAGGACTGTGTAATGCCACATGTACCTGACATGTAGTAGGTAGCATGATATGCTTGCACCACTGTGTGTCCTGTCCAGGAGTCATATAGCCTAACAGCCTGAGACACAGGGTATGATGTGCCGGTGGATGTGTACATTGCCAATACCAGAACGTGGAATGGTGCTGAAGGGCAATGTGAGGACAATGTCTGATCTGTTGCCCTCTGTACCACACCAACCACCCATGCAATGGTATGACAGGTGGCCAGCATGTGTATGTGGCGTGCTGTGGCACACAGAAGCCCAACAAGGGTGCCAGTAAAGGCATGTAGGTCATCAATGAGTGCGTGAAGCACGTTTGTGAGGATGTGCCCCAGTGCCATACAGAATGGTCCAGTCATGGGTGTACGAATGCAGTCCCACACGTGCAATGCAGTGCCACTCATGTGTAGTGCGATAGATGCGGCAGTGTGACGGTCAAGGTACACAATGTCCGACAACAGGCTAGCAGTGAATTCAGTGGGCTGGTGTGGAGACACATACCAAACAGGTTGGCGGGACATAACAGCTAGGGAGATCGGAAGGTGACATTGGGACAGTGTCTTAGGACATAACGTGTGCATGGCAGTACCATGTATGTGTCCACAGGGACACTACGATGTCCATGTATGGATTGCAACCCTGTAGTGAGTGAGAGTGTGTATTGTTGGTAGGTACACCATTGCCTGGCATGTTGCCAACATTATCTCAGTCTGCAATGCCTGGGTGACTGTTGTACGTGACATCGAATGTGGATGTATCCAAACAACACAGACATACCACCACACTGCCTGAGGACCCACACTGCAATGTGCGGCAGTCATGTGTAGGTAGCTAGCCTTGGAGCATGTGATGGACCACGAGGACCCACCATGGCTGTCAAGTGATGCACCCCACACATGTGAATATACACCACCGTGCAACAGCCTGCACATGTGCCCATACAGCAGATGTGCATGGAACATGACCACCACCGTGGCGTCTGTGAAAAGGCCAGTACCGCCATGTCTCTGTGTGGAATAGCATGGTCCCTACCATTGCGCACATGCTACGGAAGTGCACTGTGATATGTGTCAGCATAGTTATGTACACTGTCTATCTGCCGGGTGCCATGCCATTAACAACCCCTGACAGCAGACGACAGTAGTACTGGCTGTAGAACACATGTACCATGTATGCTGCGATGGGTGTGTGTCCAGGGTGTGGCTAGCAGGGCCATGAAGCATATATGTTCATCTACCAAAGGGGGGATTACCCCAGGTTTAACACACCAGACACATGGAGGTATCGTGCATGCTGAGGGTAGTGTAGGTATGGTATGTGTTGTGTAATGTGTCACCCAGCTAGGTGGAGTGCATGCCTCAAGCATGTGTGGGTACATGGGTGTCCATTCTAGGAAAGTGTGGGTTGCTGTCAGCACATGGCAGTAGCAGCTGTCTGAGGCCCAATGTACAGTATGACAACACAGACAGCATGTAACCTGTGGTGTACAGTGTAAGCTCTGTTGCGTGTTACAATGTGTCTAGCGGTCACAAACATGGGTATCTGAACATGGAGCACCTACGATGCATTGTGTTCGCAAATATCCAGTATGTGTGCAAAACAGTGTGTGATGTGGGATCCTCACCTGTGTGTGTTGCAGTCCAGGTATGTGCCTGGGAGGTATGATCCGTGTACAATCTGTACTTGCAGGTGTGCTGTGCAGAGCATGGAGGCAGGTCCCAGGCACCGCAGATAAATGTGAGTCATGCAGTAGTGTGTGTGCCTTGCTTGTGTGCAGCACAGTGGAAGGTGCAAGCATTGTCCCACATGACCCCATGCCGTGCCTGCCTGTTACAGCCCTGCTGGAGACAGTCATGTGACACCGCCACAGAGGCAGTATAGCATGTGAAGATGTACATGTGTGCTCCACACCCCAGGCAGATGTCCGCAGGTCATGTGTGCCACAGCAGTGTGGTCGACCAGGACTGTCATAGTGGTCAGATACCACATGCCTGTATAAGTACAGTATGAGCATAGTCAACAGTTGCAGTGACAGAGTAGGTCAATGTACAGTGTCCCTGTGTTCAGACCACTGCCTACTGTACACTTGGCTAGACACACACCCAGAGGGTGAATATACCGTGAGCCATCACATGTCCCAGTACACGTAGCCTGTATAATGCCATCACAGGGCGGTCACAATAACATGTTGTATGACAGACATGTTGTACCAGGTGATGTGTCATGTGTGCATATGTTGAGTTGCACAGCCGTTCACACGTCCGCAACATATCAGTGCATGATGCCTACTGTAACATGATGTGTGGAACTGCACTGTGATCCACAACAGGGTCATCTGAGACAGGTGTGTTGTGAATGGTGTAACCCATGGTTCCACGGGATATACACTGGTGCTGTTGGCTGCCATGCTGGGGCCACCAGTGGTGCCTGCAGTGGTCATACAGACATACTGCACACATTGTTCTGGCAGGAATGTCCATTGTTGTGGATGATGTGTTACTACGTGAAGGTAGGTGTGTGTTGTGAATGTTACCCATCCAGATGTGACCATCAGGCGCAGTCATGGTTGTCGACAGCATCACACCCATCCACAGCTGTCAGAACCCTGTCCCCAGAATGGGTGTCAGCCGCCTCGTACTGTGTGACCTATGTGCAGATGGCAGAACACCTCCTACTGGCTGGCTAACAGTGTCATCTAGGAAGGCTATGTGATGGCTGGAATACGCCGTTATAATGTATAATGCTGGTATCCCAATGAAGTACATGGAATCACACACAGTACGCCATGGCTGGCATGTAAACCATGTACAACAATGACTGTGTGACAGACACAAACAATGCGGAGCCATGTTGAACATGCACCCATGAGAACACCAAATGAGGTATGTTGCACATATCGATGTACAACTGTCAGCTATGGCCATAGCATGGATGCAGACGCATATCCCCCACAGGCAGTACCACGCCATGTAGGTAGGGGGGCATTGCACGACTACATGTGACAGTTGCTGTACCGCCACATGTACTGCATATCCATCATGTAGGGGTAGCAGTGGTACGTGACTGTTGGACATGCCTATGCATATGACCATGTCCCACAGGATATGTGTTACGTGTGTACAACACGTGTTGTACCGTCATCAAGCTGTGAAGTGTATGGCTGCCAGTGTACCTGTGTGACATGTTCTGCAATGGGTGCAAAGGTACGCAGTAGTGCATTGCATGCCCACATGCCCCACACAGGTGCATAGCCTGAACATACAATACAAAGAGGGTGTTGGATCATAGCAACCCACAAGAGGAGATGGGTACGGGTGGCAACCCACTACCACCTGTTCGGGTAAGGTGTGCATGTCCATGACACATTAGCACCCGAGAAGCCAGCAGTACAGCAGTACAGGGTGGCATGCATATATGTTCACAAATACCCCTGTGTGTCCCACCACTGGCCTGTGGACAGACAGACACCAACACAATGTGCAGCATTGACATGTGCACAGCACATCACCGCTGGCTACTGTAGAACAGGCTTACTGTGTAGACATGTGCACAGAAGGTCTGCGCCAGCCACACTCAAACACGTTATGTGTTGAACCCCACCATTATTGTAGCCCATGCCACAGACAGATGTTCACGCATCTGTGTATGTACGTCTGGGAATGTCCCTGGCCTAGCAGTATAGCTGTGTCAGTGTTGCAAACAACATAGTGAAAGGGCTGTGTGTGTGAGGTGTGCGCCATACGTGTATGGTCCGATGGATGATACCATCAGTGCCCCTGCTATGTGAACATCCCTGTCCCCATACATGGATACCTATGCTGTGCCCAACACCACGCTCCCTGTGGGAGGGATGGCTGTGTGGTGCACCAGCTGACATGGGGTGGCAGCAGGCACTGGATGTAGACATATGTGGTACCCATGTCAGGCCAGGCAACCATCCATGTGCACGGGATAGCAGTGTGTGGGCACATACAGCACTGTGTTGAACAATATCGCAGCACATAGCACCTGTCATTGGTAATGTGTATGCATGGATGTGCGATACCTGCATGCACCATACACACCCCACCAAGCAGCGTGCAGCCTACCTTGCAGAAGGCCATTGTCCACACCATGATGATAGACATGTGTAATGTCCATATACACATAGCAATGACATATGGAATGGACAGCCACCCTGCCAATATCAGTACCCCCAGGTGGGACACATCCCTGTGCCATGTATGTGACATACCCTGCCATACCATGCAGCCCTGCCCAGCAAGGCTGCACATGCTATCACAGTCCTACATGGTGCGATGGACAAATGGCACTTGCACTATCAACCGTCCACAGCAGTAATGTGGCACTGATGCACCCTGTGGTGTCACAGGTGCTGTGTGTTGGTGTGAACAACGTGCGCGCGCACATGCTATGCATGACCTTTCCTGCTAATGTCACATGGTTACACAATGTCCCATGTGTATCACATGTGCAATACAGGTGAGCCGTGGCAGGTTGTCCAACACCCGTACAGTGCTGTGTAGATGTACATGGCACAACACATGCATGTACAGGTGTCCATGTGTATGTGTGCAGTGCCACCGCTGACTTTCATAATGGCTGTGTACGTGATGCCTAGTGACATATACACAGCATCCAGGTGAACAGTAGAACTGTGTGCACATTGGGACACGTGCCAACTGGTATGAACACAGGTGCAGGCAGGTACACATGTCCACAGCAGGCTACCATCAACATGGTGTGTGTACAGTGTGATGAGTTGACACACAGATATGATATGATACCCACTGCTTAATGGTGTGATGGCAACACGTCAGCTGTGTCACTGCCATGATGCATCGCAGAGATTACCGTGCAGATGTCGTACATGTCATAGCAATGTATGTCCAGCAGTATGCCAGTACATCAGTGTAAATGTGACCTGTCACCATCATTATGTCTTACAGATAATGCCACGTTCCCGGCTGCCAGCCTTCAGCCGCCAGGAGGATGACGTGATTATACCATTGCTCCACGACAACTACGAGCTACTATTCAGCCATGTGCCACAACAAGCACAGCAGCGGGACGACGTGTGGCAGGATATGCGCAGGAGGGTGAACAACGTGGGTGGCAACAACCGCACCTACCAGCAGATCCGCCGACACTGCACAGACCTAATACGGCACGCAAAACAGCGTGCCACCGCAATCGCCAGAGAACAAGGTGGGACAGGTGGTGGGCCACCAACCCAGCACCCACTCACACACACGGAGGAGCTCCTGGCCAGTCTGGGGACACCCAGAGAACATCATGCAGAAACACTCGCTGCCATCGTGGAGGTGGGTGTCTCCCAACCAACGAGCCTGGAGCTGCCTGGTAAGTCAGTCTTGCATGTGTGTATGATAACTGACATAGGTGTGGGTGTCACAGTACACCACATAATGTACCAACACATGCCAGGTATATGGCCACACAAGCTGCATACTACAGTATGCTACGTTGTGTTTGCAGACATGTGCATAACACATGCTACCACACAGGTACATGATGTGACATGCACAGTGCTTACTGTGGCTACAGTAATGGATAATGTGTATACTGTTGTGTCGCCTCTATACAGGTACCTCTGGCATGTCGCACAGCCATGGGTCCGCCGCAGGTGAGACTGTTGCTAGTAATAGGCATGTTACAGTGTATAGATATTCCCCATGTGGCCAGGTATGACATGCACACCTGGGTCTGCTCCAGTCACGGTATACAGGTTGCACCACCCGACACACACGCCACCCATGTACAGTAGATACAACCGTTAGTATACACCGGCATGACACCACATAACCCATCGGTGTGATATGTGCAGTCAGCTATGCATACAATGGTGGAGGTGTTCTACAATGGCTGCATGTGTAGTATGCATCGGAATGCCATTTGCGGCACGCACACAGTACCACATAGTGAGCTGTGATCTGGCCAGCACACAGGTGTTACCAATGTGACCTATGCCCCTGCATTGTGTGCACACGTTGTGACATGGCACATGACATGTCCCATGCACGTGGTGTTCTGTCTGCAACATTGTCACACCATGACATGACCCACGATGACATAGCAGACATCCACAATGTCTGCATAGCCTTCGGATTGTGACACCTCAGACTAGTATGGGTGTATGTCACATGGGCCACCACAGGGATGTGTACACGATGCCCATCACACACAATTGTCCATGACCCAGTCAAACATGGCCATGGGTGATACCCACAGGCATGTTGCCACACAGTACATCTGCAGTGGGTAGTCACCGCTGCACTTTGTCCACACATAGTGCGATCATAGCTGTAGTGGACCCCCTGTACATCTGATGTGGTACATCAGACAAACGCAATGCCTGTCTGCAGCCACTGGAGGTGCCACCAATGTCTACCATATACGTGCTGTGGAACAGCATGACTGTGTTGCAGACATGGCAATGCAATGCGCCCATGTTACGCATCGCACAGAAACATACCTGTGTCTTGCTGCCATGCAGTGGCACAGTGCCTGTACTCCCCACTGTATAGCTATGTACACAGCTCACACCAACCACACCTGCACAGACATCCTTGTTACACATGCATTCTATCTGTAGCCTGTACACATAACACTGCACTGTGACATCCAGTTTGATGTGGTGCATGTGGTGGGACACCATTGTCACATGTCCACATGTTATCGCACATGTTGGCGGAGTACATGACAAAGTGACGCCAGCCATGTGTACTGTTAACCCGCCTGTGGCCACACGGTGTATCACGGTGATGCATGCAAACTACCATGAATGTGTGTACTGCATGCCTACTGAAATGACACCTGCTTGATGTAGTGTGCACCCCAGGGCAGTATGCATACTACCACTATTAATGTCTGGCCTGCATTCACTGAGCTGTGGTGTGGGAATGCTGCATGCCATCTGCAATATCACATGCATGATGTGTCTGCATGTGTGTGTGTCTGTGTGTGTGTGTCAGTGTGTGTGTGTGTGTGTGTGTGTGTGTGTGTGTCTGTGTGTGTGTCTGTGTGTGTGTGTGTGTGTCTGCGTGTGTGTCTGCGTGTGTGTAATGTATCTTACAGTATGTCTTTGTATTCACAGGTGGTGTAGGTGCGTTCCCCTCCTGCGGTCCATCTGATGCTAGTGTCCCCACAGATACTAGCGGTGATGACCATATGCATGAGGCACAGGCAGGGTTGTCACGGGCAGAAGCTGTGCCATTGATTACCATCCCACCTATGTCCCCTTCATCTCCGCACACGGTTCAGATGCCGAAACATACCACATTACCGTTGCCCATAGAGGAAGGACAGTCAGCGTCTGTTGGCATTGAGCAGGAATGTGTGGTGGCTACAGAAGGTGCGGGTACACACCATGTTTTCAGTGTAATGACTGGTGATGTGCCACACAGGCATGTGGCTGGTGCTGCTCGTAGGAGGAGCTCTGGTAGACATGCACCTGCCATACAGGGTGCAGCAGCTGGTATCACCAGACGCATGTTCCAGACTGTAATGGCGGCACAGGCACGTGCTGAACGGCAGAACCAAGAAGGGCAGAGGCTGCAGAGGGCCGCAATCCATTCCTAAATGAGAACATCCAGTCATTGGCGAATGCTCAACAGCAGCTTGCCGATGTTCTGGATAGGCGATTAGGTGAGATGGTTGGAATCCTCGACCGAGGCATGTCAATCCGCGAGCGTGAGCTGTCTGTGCTGGAACACCTGGTAGGGATGAGGCGAAAGGACACGTGGCCGTAGGCCAGCAACACCACCTAGTGCAGGTCGACGTGTGCGTGCCACCTCTCATGCCCACTCACACAGTGCCGGTAGCAGCAGCAGTGCAGCTGGTGCTACACCAACCACACCAGGACACAGCAGGCCACGTGGACGTGGCCCTGGCCGGTCCCAGCATGGACACGGTTCCAGCGGACATGTGTCATCGGAGAGTGGCCACTCCATACCTCCACCCGGTAGTGCCCGTGCGACCCCAGGCAGGCACGGGTCACGGGTCGCAGGCGGACACAGTGAGCCATACAACCTGCACTGTACAGTCTGGGGCTGCCAAGTATACCCGTGTAGGCATCACAGATGGCTGAACTGTGTACACACATACCCACACACAGCAGACACAACTGTAGGGCTCCACCACATCCACATGCATTCTGCACAGTCATGCCCAGTAAATGCACCGCCCTTACACACACACATGATGTCATCCATTGGTACAGCCTATGCCCCTGGCACACATATCACCCTGTGCATATGATGAAGCCTCTGCCGCAGCACTGTCATCCACACCATCGGTGCACGGTTATGCAAACATATTCTGATGCACAGGGTGGACAAGATAGTGAGAGGTGTATGTGATACCTGTGTCCGCATAGTGCGTGATGTGTATGTTGCAGTGGTTGTGTATGACAGGTGACAGGTGCGTATGTGACGTGGGTTGTGTACTGACATCATGCAGCAGACATACCATGTAGTGCAGGTGCAGCATACATTGAGCTGTGTACACGGTATGCGTGACGGTTACATGTGTAGCACCATGCTGGTTCTGTTAACCTGTATGCCAAATATGGTGTACTTGCATGTGCCTACTGGGAGCACTGTTATCAGTCCCCACGTGTAGCTGTGGGTTACCCACAGGCACATCTGGCAATATCAGCATACCACAGGTACCCGCAACCTGCATGGACCCCTACATAGGTACATAGGTGCATAGGTACATACCAGGCTATGTGCCCTACGGCATGTGTAAGCCTAGCCAGAGTGTGTGTGGCTTTCACCACCCCTTAGGATGAGGATACTACATCCATCGGTCCGCTGTCCCTCTGTCCAGCAGTGACACAGAGATGATGCCTGGCGCATACCTACGATCACACATCCACACGTCAGGATTACTCTTGGACAGAGTCAGTCAGGGGCTCTGCTTCACATGGGCTGGGAATCTTTCCATGTTGTAGGGGGTCTCTGGGCGATGACCCTGTCCCTCCAGCATGTCCTATTTATGTCCGTGTTGAGGTTTCTGTCAGTTGCTTCTGTGCCCGTGTTTGTTTGGAGCCTAGGAGGTGGAACATGTCCATGTCACCCAGGTCGGACATGGCCGTGTATGTCAGGCACAGATCACCTCAGAGCAGACGGGCTGAGAAGGTATACAGCCGGAGTCCCCTCGGTCGGGCAGCATGTGACATATGTCTCAGCACCTTTATCCCTGTGTTGTGGAACGTTTGAGGTCCTTCCGAGTGCTGCAGGTGTCAGGTTAGGTACATTCCAAATGTGGCGTTGTACGCAATCATTGGTCTGATGTGTGAAGAGTACAGGGGTACAATGACCTTCCCTGATGTGGATGTGAATCCCTTCATGACCAGGTGGGCACAGTGGAATGTCTTCCCAACCACATTGGCAATGTGAGTGTCGAGAGAGGTTACCGACAGGTTTGGTACCCATGTCCCTGATCACGCCCACCATGTTTAATGGATTACCACCTATATGGTAAATCGGGTGAACATGTCTTTCCCAAAGGGTAGGTCTATACCTTTCCTGGCATGTAGCATCAGGCCATGGCTCTGGCACCAGTTATCCATTTCTATGAGACCCCAGGTGGATGTCCGTGTCTGATGGGGTGTTGAGTATGGTGGCCGGTGTGCAGTCATCTGCATACCTTGTCTGCCACAATCCCCCTATGTTTGCATGCACATTGGAAAGTTGAATGCCGAACAGGAGGGGGCCCAGGACTGAGCCCTGTGGGCCACCACTCGGGACCAGCTTGGAGTCTGACATGGCACCAGGAACACAAACCCTGTGGGGTTTGACCTCCATCCAGTTGGCAAACCATCGTGTGACATATGTCTCTACATCTACGCTGGTGAGCCTTTCGATGATGCCCACGTGGAGTGTGGTTTGAACGCTCCCGCCAGGTCATGGTAGTCTGTGCAAACCGACGTACCCCCATCAATGGCCTTAGTGACTCCTCCAAACAGGTCGACCAGGTTTGGGAGGCAGGATCTGCCCTTGACTAAGCCGATGTGGGTATGTTCCGGTATTTGCTGTACACCAATGTCTTTATTTATGGGCTCCAGTATGGACCTCCCCACAGCTTTGCAGACAAGGCTTGTCAAGCTGATAGGGCAGGGATGTATAGAGTCCATAAGAGCACTACCCTGGTGTAGTGGGACCACAGTTGCCATATGCCATCCATCAGGGACGTAGCCCGTAGTAAGGCTAAGATGAAACAGCAGCCTTATGTGCGGGGTGAGGGCCTCAATGAGGTTGTGTAGCACACAGCCGGGACACCATCTGGTCCCATTGATGCTGTGTTCACAGCTTAACAGATATCAGCTCTCCTGGGCATACGGGATGTTTGGGAGGCTAGACTCTGGTGGGATGGATACGTCCCCTCTTGGGGGGGGTAGATGTATGCATGGAACATGTCCGCTGGTTTGTTGACAATGTCTGTGGGTTCAGTGATCATTGTACCATTCTGGAGTAATTCCGGCCATAACTGTGTGCTTCCACCCATGTTCCTACCATAGCTAAGGAAGGCCTTATGGTTGTCTTATGTGTCCTTTGCAGTACCAGTCCCACAGGCGGCCTTGGATGATTGTATGAGTGATCGTATGTTAACGCCGGTATTAATCAGTGATGCCTTCCCTGGTACTGATATTGCTCTGTCATGTATTAGCTCTCAACTCTTGTTGTATGGTTTGTCAATGGCTGGGGTCCACCAGACCATGTGCCTGCCTTCGGTGGACAAGGTCCTGATGTTATCAGGATCGCTTGGTGCAGACATTCCTGGGGGTGCTCATAGAAGGCATTTGTAAGGGTTTCATCAGTGTGGCCTGTGTTTACCACTGGCATGGAGGCCTTGTAGGGTACCACACCAGTCGTATGACGTGTGTGGTTCGCTGTGGAGAGGTCGTCACTGTGGTCTCCCATGCCGGTGTTGGGTGCAGGATGCGGATCTCCAGTGAGTTCACTATATGGTCTGACCTCACCATTGAGGGATGTACATCCTGTGTGGAGCATGTCGTCCCCATGTGTGATGATCAGAACTAGTATACTTCCCCCCCTTGTGGGTATGGTGCATGGTTGTTCCACAGCATGCAGGTGTATGAACACCTGGAACCTTTGGTGTAGGGTGTTGTGTCCTGGGAAATGTTCCCGGTCTATGTATGGGTGGTTGATGTCACCCAATATGACGGTGTTGTGAGAGCATTCACACTCACCAGTGTCTTCAGGAAGGCTGTGCAGGTATCCTGGGTTTGGGAGGGTGGTCTGTAGCATGCAACAAACTGTAGGGCAGTCCTACCCATGGTTAATTGCACCTGGATATTCCCCGCTGCTACGTGCATTTCTGCCAACCTGGAGGTGTGTGTATCCTTCATGGAAATGGAGACTCCCCCTCCTTCTGTGTTAGGTCCGGGTTATGGTCCTGAACGCGTGATATGGGGTATGACCCGATAGTGCTGGGGTGCTCTCAGCAGCCCTGATCAATGTTTCAGTCACAGCACTGACATCGATGTCCTCCATACTGAGGAGGGCATTTGAGGGTGTGCAGCTTGGGCATAGACCACTGGCACTGAGCAGTATTACCCTGTCTGTTCTCCAGGTTTGTAGTGTAGGGTGGTAGGTTTATCATTCCAGCCTTGCCTGCAGTGGGCACTGTGGGGGTGGCAGGTGCCTTAGCCAAACCCTTGAAGACCAGGGGCAACAGGTGTGAGCCATACCTTGCGAAGGGGCATGGCGTGCCAAGCATGTCATCCCAGGTATGAGGAATCCGGATCCCCTCAGACTGACACCAGTAACCAGGCACAGTATCAAGGGTGACCACTTGGAGCCAGTATAGTGGCATCATACCTGATGAGGGTGGGATACTGCCCAGGGTCAGGGACATGCCGGCCTGGGCTACACAATCTGAGTGGCCCTCTATGTCTCCTTTAATGTATCCCAGGGTGGTATGTCTCCAGTCGTTGACACCAGCATGGGCAATGACCGCATCATAGCTGGACATGCTGCGGAGTGACCTGAGTGCGTGTGTTATGTGGCGGATTCCAGCACCCAGCAGGCAGCCTACTGTGATCATTCCCTTGTTCAGTCTGGTGGGTCGGATGTCGGTGTGTCTGACAGTGGCGTCACCCGTTACAAGTGTGTCTGGCAGTGTGTGTGTTGCCTTTGGGGCTCTGACAGTTTAGCACACTAACGTTGAGAACTATGTGTTGCATGTCCTATGTCTTGTGGAGGCAGTTGCTTGTGTGTCTGCTTCAGAGGGCTCGTTAGGTTCGTGACATGTTTTAACAGTGCCTCCAGGTATGTCTTAGTGTGTTCATGTGTTTGATTAGCATTTGCGATAGTCACATGTGACACTGGGTTTGTGGTGTGCATGGTGTCCTTCCCTTCCCGCTTGGTCTTGCCGGTCATGGTTTGAGAGAGCACAGCCCCTGTCTGGCTATATAGTTGCATCTGTCACATGTATTATGTTCATTGGGGGAGGTGCGGCTTGTCCGTGTCCATGAGGCACCTGTAACAGTGCCCAGGACGCCCAGATTCACCATCTGAACAGGAGAGGTCGCTAGCAATTGACCCTTCGACATGCCAGAGAACGTGAATGCATTTGCTGTGTAACCGGGTCAGAAGGCACCTATAGGGAAGTGGGTACACAAGGGGATTCTAGGCCAGTGTAGTACTCCATTTAGTATACATGTACTTTACCTATGTAGGAATACTATGGGAGCAGGTGCAGAGCTTTTGTGATATAGAGAACAGACAGTCGGGATTGCAAGAAGAGAGGTTATACACATAAACCCGCGGAGCACGGAGCCGGATACAGTGTAACGTTGCTTACACGGTACATGACGCACATGTCCACACATATACTGCACCTGACGCCTGTGGTCGGTGCCACAGGCTACAGTGGACAGAGACATCACATACATGGCATGACACAGTACAGGTATGGTGACATTCTGCAGGTGTCGTACGCAGTGTGCTGGCTACTGACCGCAGGTGTCACCTGTCAGCTGTGGTGCACGGTGTGCAGCAGTCGGATGCTGTACCGGTACAGGAATATGTCCGCAATCGCGGTGCATACACCTCTATGGCACACACACCATTGTGTGCAGATGGGGACACCTGTCTGTGTGGTCAGCACCCTCACAAGACAATGCACCCACGCCATGTCACAGGGGTGGTCTTGCACAGGTGGCCAGTAAGGCTCACAGGTATGGCATTGACAGGGCTGTACAATGCAGCACCAGTACGGGATGGTCACCCTGTGTGGTCAGTGTCCAGTCACAACACTATATCTGCATACACCCTCACAACAGGCAGCAGACATACACACATGTTGACACACTGACATGGTGGTGACCACACATGTCTACACGGAGGGATGACGTGTTGCATGTACTGCACCATCCACATCGATGCACCCCACACTGAGGTAGGTACAGATCTCTACCATGGTGTACAGTGATGTGTGGCACGTGGCACATAGTCCGGCCGATCTGTGGCATACATGGGCACAGATTCCTGGACACATGTTGGTGCTAGGAATGCGACGGCCGCTACATGGGATATGTGCAGGCGCAGTGGTATGTGGTGCATCCTGCATACTACCACTGTATCTGGCAGCTGTGCCAATATTTGCACTTGGGAGGTGGTAGGGGTTACAGTGGCCATGTGACATATGGTCGATGACACATGGCCGATGGGTATGCATTATGGCAGCGCTGTCATGTAAAGGCGACATAGCAGACTGTATGCACATGGCAGGGTAGGATGGTGTGTGACACACCTGTGACCAGCACCTGCACACATGCATGTGGACAGGTGTTTAAACACATGGTGTACACACAGACTGCCATGCGTGCTGTTACTATGCCACCATATGACGGCCCCCATGATGGGTATGCATGTGGTAGGGGTTGCAACTGTGTTACGGACACCAGACACCGCTCATGCACGGCTGCACCGTGCACAGTACACGTGTCACATGTATCCCCTGTTGCCATGTGTGTATGCATTGCTACGTTGTGACATGTGTGTCGACATACATGGAACATGGACTGTGGTATGGTATCACAGCTGTCACAGGCAAACTGTACAAGGGTATGTGTCCCAGTGAACACCGCTACACCCTGTAGGGGGTGCATACCACAGACATGTGTCCGCCTTCCCTTCGTGTGTGTATTATCGCGTACGCCTGTGTTATGCATGTGGTACATCACAGGCTTAGTATGTGTCCTGCGTGCAGTCCATGCACACAGCCAGGAAATCACATATGTGACATATCCGGACATTGTTTCACTGTGGTACAGCTGCAGTCATGTGTCATATCTGTGTCAGGCCCGTGGTATGTGTGGAGCACGCCTGTCCGTGTATACCGGTATGGGTGGACTACATCACACCTGTGGGATCATTGATAGTACATGTGTACTCTGCACGACGGACGTACACCGCCACATAGTCTTCTGGACATATGTCACATGCAGTTGCTGGACCGTGAGGCATACTGCTGCACCGATGACATGGTGCTGGCATAGCAGCTACAGTGTTCACTGCAGTGTGTACATGTTCAGCCTGCACCCGTGACGCCTGTGCTGTCATCTGTGTGTGTACGTGTGACTGCATGTGTGTCCACCCTGTGCGTGTGTACGGGTTTACCTGGCTGTGACTTGCAGTGTGTGCACTCTGTCTGCATGCCGGACGGCGCGTAGCACATACTACATGTGTGAGCATGGCCGGGTTGCTGTTGTGTGGGTGGACACACACGACGGTCCACATTCTGCCTCCCATGATTTCGCCCCATGTGTATGCATGTCTGCACTGTGCAGATTCTAAGTGTCTGAGCATGCCCAGTAAGCAGCTGTGTAGATGGACACACAGTACAGTGCACACCGCGCCCGTCTGCATTGATACCCCGTGTGCATGCCTGTTTCCTCTTCGCAACTGCCACGTCTGTGGCATGGCCGGGTTGCTGTTGTGTGGGTGGACACACGACGGTCCACATTCTGCCTCCCATGATTCCACCCCATGTGTATGCATGTCTGCACTGTGCAGATTCTAAGTGTCTGAGCATGCCCAGTAAGCAGCTGTGTAGATGGACACACAGTACAGTGCACACCGCGCCGCCTGCATTGATACCCGTGTGCATGCCTGTTTCCCCTTCACAACCGCCACGTCTGTGGCATGGCCGGGTTGCTGTTGTGTGGGTGGACACACACGACAGTCCACATTCTGCCTCCCATGATTCCGCCCCATGTGTATGCATGTCTGCACTGTGCAGATTCTAAGTGTCTGAGCATGCCCAGTAAGCAGCTGTGTAGATGGACACACAGTACAGTGCACACCGCGCCCGTCTGCATTGATACCCCGTGTGCATGCCTGTTTCTTCGCAACCGCCACGCCTGTGGCATGGCCGGGTTGCTGTTGTGTGGGTGGACACACGACGGTCCACATTCTGCCTCCCATGCCGTCGCCCCATGTGTATGCATGTCTGCACTGTGCAGATTCTAAGTGTCTGAGCATGCCCAGTAAGCAGCTGTGTAGATGGACACACAGTACAGTGCACACCGCGCCCATCTGCGTTGATACCCCGTGAGCATGTCTGTCTCCCCTTCGCAACCGCTAGGTGTGAGGGCATGGCCAGTACACCATTCGGGGGTACACACTACAGTCGGCACCGATGTCTGCTACTAGGCATGTAGCCATGGCCAATGACATCCTGCATAGCCATGGTGACCATCCAGGTGAGTCATATGTGGTTGTTATGCCACAATGGCTGCCTACATCGTGCACGCCGGATGCCCTCTCATAGGGTATACTGTATGTGGTGCATCCCGTATCCATGTCGTGATGTACTGCTCCGTAGTTAGTTGGTATTCCCGACTGCAGCACTACCGTGTTACTGTACGCCCACCTTGGGATGGTAACATGCTGTGTGACTGCGCACTCTGTCTTCATTCCCTATCGGCTGCCTTGCCTCTGCAGATGATACCACCCACCTAGGGGTATGCCTCCTGACAGTGCTGTGCTCAGTAATCTCGGTAGCGCGTTCTGTAAATGCATCATGCTGTAGTGAGTTCATGTAGGTAGGTGTAGGTTCGACTCCCGGCCCTTCACTGTGTGTGTGTGTGTGTGTGTGTGTGTGTGTTTCCAGCTGCCTCTGCAGATGAACATGCTTTTAGACGCTTCGCAACACATACCTTGGCTATTGTCAGCTATTCCCTTACGGATGATGTCACCCGCCTAGAAGTATGCCTCTGACAGCGCTGTGCTCAGTAATCTCAGTAGCCATTCTGTAAATGCATCATGCTGTAGTGAGTTCATGTAGGTAGGCGAGGTTCGACTCCGCCCTTCCCTGTGTGTGTGTGTGTGTGTGTGTGTTTCCAGCTGCCTCTGCAGATGAACATGCTTTTAGACGCCGCAACACATACCTTGGCTATTGTCAGCTATTCCCTTACGGATGATGTCACCCGCCTAGAAGTATGCCTCTGACAGCACTGTGCTCAGTAATCTCGGTAGCGCATTCTGTAAATGCATCATGCTGTAGTGAGTTCATGTAGGTAGGCGTAGGTTCGACTCCTGGCCCTTCCCGGTGTGTGTCTGTGTGTGTGTGTATGTGTTTCCAGCTGCCTCTGCAGATAGACATGCTTTTAGATGCTCGCAACACATACCTTGGCTATTGTCAGCTATTCCCTTACGGATGATGTCACCCACCTAGAAGTATGCCTCTGACAGCACTGTGCTCAGTAATCTCGGTAGCGCTCTGTAAATGCATCATGCTGTAGTGAGTTCATGTAGGTAGGCATAGGTTCGACTCCCAGCCCTTCCCCGTGTGTGTGTGTGTGTGTGTGTTTCCAGCTGCCTCTGCAGATGAACATGCTTTTAGACGCTTCGCAACACATACCTTGGCTATTGTCAGCTATACCCTTACGGATGATGTCACCCACCTAGAAGTATGCCTCTGACCACACTGTGCTCAGTAATCTCAGTAGCGCGTTCTGTAAATGCATCATGCTGTAGTAAGTTCATGTAGGTAGGCATAGGTTCGACTCCTGACCCTTCCCCGTGTGTGTGTGAGGTGTGTGTGTTTCCAGCTGCCTCTGCAGATGAACATGCTTTTAGACGCTTCGCAACACATACCTTGGCTATTGTCAGCTATTCCCTTACGGATGATGTCACCCGCCTAGAAGTATGCCTCTGACTGCACTGTGCTCAGTAATCTCGGTAGCGTGTTCTGTAAATGCATCATGCTGTAGTAAGTTCATGTAGGTAGGTGTAGATTCGACTCCCGGCCCTTCCCCGTGTGTGTGTGTGTGTGTGTGTGTTTCCAGCTGCCTCTGCAGATGAACATGCTTTTAGATGCTCCGCAACACATACCTTGGCTATTGTCAGCTATTCCCTTACGGATGATGTCACCTGCCTAGAAGTATGCCTCTGACAGCACTGTGCTCAGTAATCTCGGTAGTGCATTCTGTAAATGCATCATGCTGTAGTGAGTTCATGTAGGTAGGCGTAGGTTCGACTCCCGGCCCTTCCCCGTGTGTGTGTGTGTGTGTGTGTGTTTCCAGCTGCCTCTGCAGATGAACATGCTTTTAGATGCTTCGCAACACATACCTTGGCTATTGTCAGCTATTCCCTTACGGATGATGTCACCCGCCTAGAAGTATGCCTCTGACAGCGCTGTGCTCAGTAATCTCGGTAGCGCATTCTGTAAATGCATCATGCTGTAGTGAGTTCATGTAGGTAGGCGTAGGTTCGACTCCTGGCCCTTCCCCGTGTGTGTGTGGGGTGTGTGTGTTCACAGCTGCCCTAGTAGAGTGTAGTTATTTTAGACGCTTGGCAACACATACCTTGGCTATCGGTGGCTATTCCTTTACGGATGTTGTCACCCACCTGGACATGTGCCTCTGACGGTGCTGTGTTCAGTGGTCCACGTAACGTGTTCCATACCTGTGTCATACTGTTGTGCGGTTGGGTATGTGGGGGTGTGGTCAATCACCATGCCTACCAGATGTGTGTGTGTGTGTGTCTATGCTCCCAGCCGCATGGGTTCATAGGGTATGGCTTTAGAGTTTCCGCAGAACACTTATATCCTGCCGCCATCCCTGTGTTTGTGGATGGTGAGACGCAGCTCGTGGACTGCCTGTGTGCCTGCTGTGGTTGGCGACCTCCGTAGCGTGTTCTCCACGTGCACCCTGCTGTGGTGTGGTGGGGTGGTGCTGTGTACATTACACTCACGGCCTTGCCACATGTGTCCGTCTGTATCTCTCTCGTTGTATATGTACATACCTATGTTGTGCCCATAGCGCTGCTCTTGCATGGACAGCTGTCTGTCCCATGTATCGCATATTTGCATGGCTGACACATAGAACTGTGGTACGATGCATATCCACTTATTGTCCATGCAACGCCCGTATTCCAGAATGCCCTAGAGACATCTTCTGGATATCGTGGCAGACAGCTATCCTTGCTGTACTGACATTGTACACACCATAAACCTTGTGTATAATTGCCTGTTTATGGTGTGTGTATGTCTAACTGTGCTGTATGCATGGTCGTGTGTGTGTCCCGCTATAGCCATCTGTGCAGGTGTCGCCACTATGGGTAATCCTTGTAGACCGCTGTTTCATGTGCACTTCAGCACATACCTGCAGACCGTACTACCCCTCCTATGGCAGCGGCCTTAGATCGACCGCTGCCCTAGGCTATAGGGCTCCATGGCGCCCACCACCACAACACATGGTGCCCCCATCCTGGTGTACCTACATGACATACCTACTAGACAGGTGGCCCTACTAGTGCGGCACCCTAGGCAGCCGCAGGATTGGCGATGCCTACGGCCGCTATGAGCACATCACAAGGCATACGTTTACATTCAGTGTTTTACAAAGGCTAGGTTATAATACCAGAGGGGGGACCTCATCAACTATGCTTTAGAATGTGGATTGAGATGGATTATTAGGAGTAGGGTTGACCACACACCAGGGCTGACTGATGAAACACTGATTAAGCCTCTTTTGAGGAGCAGGTGGCTTAAACCCAAGTAACAGGAATGTAGTGTAGGTACAGATATACAGTTAACACACATTAGTCCACTCTTTCAGCTGTTTACCACTGTATTACATTGATATGATATACATATCTTCTATATATATCTTTGGATCTTTGATTGATGAGTATTAGGCATAGTACAGTATCATATAATACATGTTGTAATAGGATGTTTTTGGAGATGTTAATATATGTGTGTGTAGTTAACATTGCATCTGTGCTTTATATGCTGTGGTTAATTGTTCATTGTTTGCTGAGAAATTGACCAATGAAAGTGTAAGGGTGCATATTTAAAGCCTGGATGCTTCTATGTTATGTGTAAGTCTGACGTAGCCTACGGGTGAAAGCGGTTACTTGTCTATGAAGGAACCTTTGTATACCATTTGGGCACTGTCCTGGACAGTTTCGACGTTGACTGTTTCATCTACCTATGTGTGTTTTGGATTGTGTGCCATAAGGTGCCAGCGGTTCTTTGATGTTGATTAGGTGTATTCCATGGTCAATTGACATTAATCCTATTAATTCACTGAAGGATGTTCTTTATAAGTGGGAACGCCATAGTTTAACCATCCTATGACCTTCCTAGCTGAAGTTGTTAGTGTGCCATTGGTATGTGTTCCACAGGTCGCCCATTTGTTCCGCAGTATGGAAGCGAGTGATCCCCATTTTGTTGCTGGCAGATTGAGTGCTGTGTACGCCGGTATTCGCACGATGGTCTGACTTTGTATGGGGAGTGTCTACTGTAGTCCCTATCTGTATTTCCTGTGTTATGCCTTACTGCAGCTGTGTAATTCCACCAGGTTTGCAGTTATGGGTGCCATCTTGGTCGTACGCTTGTCCATCCATGGGAATTGCCTACTGGACACTGGTATAGGGCTGTACACATTTCACACCTGCATTTAGAATTATCCGGGGGATGCTTTGCATTATTAGTGGGGAGTAAGGCATGTGCTATACCCACATCCCTCCCATGGGGTGGGACAACGGATTCTCTGCCAAACAACACTGAGCCTCATTTCTGCATACCCAGGATCCCATGGCTGCAACCCTCAAAGGTACCCATTAAACATCCTTCATGTGTGCGGGACTGGGATGTGGATGCACTTCTATGGACTCGACAATCTGGGGATTTCTGTTCATATGTCCTGCATTTCATGGACACTTGTTATCAACCTTGAACACGCTGGTGGTGCATATGTCTAGCTGTGCCATAGTCACGGCTGTTCACTCCTTCAAGGTCGCTCGATCGCAGCTGGTAGATGTGGCGCACGGATCAATTTTTGGGGTCCTACAATGGACACCAATGTGCATATGTAAAGTGTAGAACTTGTTGGACTGTGTCCATCTGGCCAGTGGTTTTGACTGCAGCTGTATGTTCCCCAATACGCGGATGTCTGTTTGACTACCCATATTATGTAGTGCTACGAAAACCAGGTTTTTCATAACTGAAAACAAATGGTGTACATCCAAAGATGCAGGTTAGCGACTGCTTTCAATAATCCTCAGAAGTCCCAATAGGAAATATCCGCCACTATATTGTCAAAATAACACCACAAAAACATGTAGATCCTATTTATTCATTGACAGATGTTCTTTATATGTGGGTACGCCATAGTTTAACCATCCTATGACCTTCCTAGTTGACGTTGTTGGTGTGCCGTTAGTATGTGTTCCACAGGTCGCCCGTTTGTTCCGCAGTATGGCAGCGAGTTATCCCCCTTTTGGTGCTGGCAGATTGAGTGCTGTGTACGCCGGTATTCGCACGGCAGTCTGACTTTGTATGGGGTGTGTCTACTGTAGTCCCTATCTGTATTTCCTGTGTTATGCCTTACTGCAGCTGTGTAATTCCACCAGGTTTGCAGTTATGGGTGCCATCTTGGTCGTATGCTTGTCCATCCATGGGAATTGCCTACTGGACACTGGTATAGGGCTGTACACATTTCACACCTGCATTTAGCATTATCCGGTGGATGCTTTGCATTATTAGTGGGGAGTAAGGCATGTGCTACACCCACATCCCTCCCACGGGGCGGGACAACGGATTCTCTGCCAAACAACACCGAGCCCCATTTCTGCATACCCAGGATCCCATGGCTGCAACCCTCGACGGTACCCATTACACATCCTTCATGTGTGCGGGACTGGGATGTGGACACACTTCTATGGACTCGACAATCTGGGGATTTCTGTTCATATGTCCTGCATTTCATGGACACTTGTCATCAACCTTAAACACGCTGGTGGTGCATATGTCTAGCTGTGCCGTACTCACGGCTGTCGCTTCTTCTGGTAGACCGATAACAGCTGGATGGAATTCCGTACGGATCAATTTTTGGGTCCTACAATGGACACCTATGTGCATATGTCAAGTGTAGAACTTGTTGGATTGTGTCCATCTGGCCAGTGGTTTTGACTGCTGCTGTATGTTCCCCACTCGCGGATGTCTGTTTGACTACCCATATTATGTAGTGCTACGAAAACCAGGATTTTCAAAACTGAGAACAAATGGTGTACATCCAAAGATGCAGGTTAGCGACTGCTTTAAATAATCCTCAGAAGTCCCAATAGGAAATATCCGCCACTGTATTGTCAAAAATAACACCACAAAAACATGTAGATCCTATTAATTCATTGAAAGATGTTCTTTATATGTGGGTACACCATAGTTTAACCATCCTATGACCTTCCTAGTTGACGTTGTTGGTGTGCCATTAGTATGTGTTCCACAGGTCGCACATATGTTCCGCAGTATGGCAGCGAGTGATCCCCATTTTGGTGCTGGCAGATTGAGTGCTGTGTACGCCGGTATTCGCATGGCGGTCTGACTTTGTATGGGGTGTGTCTACTGTAGTCCCTATCGGTATTTCCTGTGTTATGCCTTACTGCAGCTGTGTAATTCCACCAGGTTTGCAGTTATGGGTGCCATCTTGGTCGTACGCTTGCCCATCCATGGGTATTGCCTACTGGACACTGGTATAGGGCTGTACACATTTCACACCTGCATTTAGCATTATCCGGGGGATGCTTTGCATTATTAGTGGGGAGTAAGGCATGTGCTATACCCACATCCCTCCCACGGGGCGGGAAAACGGATTATCTGCCAAACAACACCGAGCCCCATTTCTGCATACCCAGGATCCCATGGCTGCAACCCTTGACCATACCCATTACACATCCTGCAGGTGTGCGGGACTGGGATGTGGACGCACCTCTATGGACTCGACAATCTGGGGATTTCTGTTCATATGTCCTGCATTTCATGGACGCTTGTCATCAACCTTCAACACACTGGTGGTGCATATGTCTAGCTCTGCCATAGTCATGGCTGTCAGTTCTTCTGGGTCTATCGATCGCAGCTGGTAGATATTGCGTACGGATCAATTTTTGGGGTCCTACAATGGACACCAATGTGCATATGTAAAGTGTAGATGTTGTTGGACTGTGTCCATCTGGCCAGTGGTTTTGATTGCTGCTGTATGTTCCCCGATCGTGGATGTCTGTTTGACTACCCATATTATGTAGTGCTACGAAAACCAGGTTTTTCAGAACTGAAACCAAATGGTGTACATCCAAAGATGCAGGTTAGCAACTGCTTTAAATAATCCTCAGAAGTCCCAATAGGAGATATCCACCACTGTATTGTCAACATAACACCACCAAAACATGTAGATCCTATTAATTAATTGAAGCATGTTCTTTATAAGTGGGAACGCCATAGTTTAACCATCCTATGACCTTCCTAGTTGACGTTGTTGGTGTGCCATTAGTATGTGTTCCACAGGTCGCCCATTTCTTCCGCAGTATGGAAGCGAGTAATCCCCATTTTGTTGCTGGCAGATTGAGTGCTGTGTACGCCGGTATTCGCACGGCGGTCTGACTTTATATGGGGAGTGTCTACTGTAGTCCCTATCTGTACTTCCTGTGTTATGCCTTACTGCAGCTGTGTAATTCCACCGGGTTTGCAGTTATGGGTGCCATCTTGGTCGTACGCTTGTCCATCCATGGGAATTGCCTACCGGACACTGGTATAGGGCTGTACACATTTCACACCTGCATTTAGCATTATCCGATGGATGCTTTTCATTATTAGTGGGGAGTAAGGCATGTGCTACACCCACATCCCTCCCACGGGGCGGGACAACGGATTGTCTGCCAAACAACACCGAGCCCCATGTCTGCATACCAAGAACCCCATGGCTGCAACCCTCGACGGTACCCATTACACATCCTTCATGTGTGCGGGACTGGGATGTGGACGCACTTCTATGGACTCGACAATCTGGGGATTTCTGTTCATATGTCCTGCATTTCATGGACACTTGTCATCAACCTTAAACACGCTGGTGGTGCATATGTCTAGCTGTGCCGTAGTCATGGCTGTCGCTTCTTCTGGTAGAACAATAACGGCTGGATGGTATTCCATACGGAACAATTTTTGGGTCCTACCATGGACACCAATGTGCATATGTAAAGTGTAGAACTTGTTGGACTGTGTCCATCTGGCCAGTGGTTTTGACTGCTGCTGTATGTTCCCCAATCACAGATGTCTGTTTGACTACCCATATTATGTAGTGCTACGAAAACCGGGTTTTTCAAAACTGAAACCAAATGGTGTACATCCAAAGATGCAGGTTAGCAATTGCTTTAAATGATCCTCAGAAGTCCCAATAGGAAAGAATCGCCACTTTATTGTCAGAATGACACCACCATAACAAGTAGATCACGAGCACTTTCACCCGGTCTTACCGGGCATTTTCAAGTGTAATTAGCTGAAACAAATAACTAAATAAATAATAATAAATATTTGAATAATAAAGATATTAATATGTTATTTGGACAATATCTTCTGCTGTGGGTGGTGCCGGTTACCATACATATGGCTTTCTCAAATGCCGACTTCACATTTCTAAACACTAGTGTGGTCTCCTTTATGGCCCCTGAGCCAGTGGTAAACATTACTCAGGCCACTGAATCACTTACATATGCCTTCTACCAGCACCTACAGGACTGCATGGATCAGGCAATCCCTTACACAACTGTGAGTCTTTGTACCACTGCCAAGCATCCAGTCTGGTGTACCCCAGCCATACACATGCTCTACAATGAAAGGAGGTAGCTACTACAAGACAGAGCAGACTCCTTGTGAGGTATGACACCCTTGCTCATTATATGTGAAGAACTACAAGCTCTCATAACATCATCCAGGGCAAGTCCGACAGATATATCACCAAGGACTCGACAGACAATCATACAGCCTTCTTTAGCTATGTTGGACACCTGGGAGGACACTCCCAGATATGCTCTGACTGGGTTCACAATGATATGAGGTTTACTGAACATACACACATTGCCAACATACTGGCTGACAGGTTCGGTGAAAACATCTCCACCCCCCCCCACATGGAGAGATGTCTGTACCAGAAGATTGTGGCCCCCGGAACTTCTGTAACGCACAGGTGGGACATGCTCTCTCCAAGGCAGTGAACACAGCATCCATGGGACCAGATGGTGTCCCGGCTGTGTACTCCGTGATCTCATTGAGGAATTAGACCCACAGTTAGGACAGCTGTTTAATCTTAGCCTCACCTCAGGTAACGTACCCAAGTTGTGGCGCACGGCGACTGTACTCCCACTTCACAGGGGCAGTGCCTCCACTGACCCTGGTTATTACCATCCCATTAGCTTGAGAAGCCTTATCTGCAAAGCCATGGGGAAGGATCATACTGGAACTCATAGATGACGACATAGGGGACTTGTATACTTTGCATCCAACCCAGTTTGGCTTGGTCAAAGGCAGATCATGCGTTTAAAACTTGGTTGATGTTTTAGGAACAGTCACAGAGGCCATTGATGAGGGTCAGGCAGTCCATACAGCCTACCTCGACCTGGCAAAGGCCTTCAACACAATACCCCCCTCAGGTATCATTGATAAACCCATCGGCTTGGATGTGAACCCGTACATCGCAGGATGGGTTGCGAACTGGCTAGGTGACACAACCCACATGGTCATAGTTGCTGGCACCATGTCAGACTCACTGCCGGTCACAGGCGGTGTCCCACGGGGCTCAGTCCTGGGTCCACTCTTTTCCTGCATCTACATTTCCAAAGTACAAGCAAACACAGGGAGGTTATGGCTGACATTGTTTGCAGATGACTGCGAACTGGGTGCCATAGTGGGATGGACATCTGACACAGATATCCTTCAGAAGGGCCTCACAGATATGGCTATCTGCTGCCAGGGACATGGCCTACAGCTAAATGCCGGGTAATGCATAGTCATACCCTTCGGGAAGTACAAGGTTACCCCTAGCTGCCATATAGGTGGCACTCCACTGAGCACAGAGGGAGTTACCAGGGATCTGGGGACCCAGGTTGTCAGTCACCATTCGTTCGACACGCACGTTGCTAACATGGTTAGGTAGAACTTCTACATTGCCCACCTGATCGTGCAGGGATTCACATCTAGATCAGGGGAGGTCATCGTCTCCTTGTACTCATCACTCATTAGACCTATGATTGAGTACATTGCCCCGTTCGGAAGGTATCTGACCCGTCACCTGCAGCAGCTGGGAAGGCCCCATAGGTTCATCGTCAAACGGATGCAGGGTGTCAGGAATTTGTGTTATGCTGCCTGACTGTAAGGACTCCTGCTCCATTCAGTCACATACCACTTGTTCAGTGGTGACCTGTGCCTGACATACAAGGCCATGTCGACCCATATTTGATGACTATGCTTCACCTAATGGATCTACATCCCTCAGAACCACAGGGGCAGGTGACATGAACCTTGACACGGTCATTAATAGAATGTGTTGGAGGGACAGATACATCACCCAGACACTCACTATGCTGTGGAACAACATCCCAGTACATGTGAGGCAGAGCACCTCGCTGGCCTTGTTCGAGGGGGATCTTGACCAATGGATGGGAGATTGCAGATATACCCCAGGGATTACATCATTGTCACTGCTTGACAGAGGTACAGCAATATAATAGGCATTGTTATCTCCGGACTGGAGGGTTGGCAAAGGCAACATAACTATGGGCTAGGGTTATAGCTGCCCTTGGGCAGATAGCCTACTATGTACCTATGGACCTATGAACCTATGTTCATAGTTTGTCCCATTCACACTTGTCTATCCCTATCCTCATTCATATGTGTATATTTCTGTGGCACATGATTGAACTATGTATTACCTGCAGGTATGCTGTGTACAGTGCACATACATCACGGTTGATTACAGTGTATCTGTGTACCTACCTCTGTGATACTGACGACTACCACACATCCTTCACAGCATTACATGCATATGTCCATACTATTATTCTTTGGCCTGAGGGGGGTTGTTAGGGCAACGGTTACACGTGTCCCTGTTTGTGCACGCGTCATGGTGGTCTTTGACCAGCCTCCGTTGCTATCGTGGGATGGACGGTAGTGTTGGTGTGTGTTTGGGATGTGTTTCCACTGCCGGTACATCTGTGGGGGGTGGGGTTGGCACATGTTCTTCTTTGCAGGGAGCCCCATCCTGGACATTTGTGTCATGCGTCAACACTTGGCACATGCCATATGTCCTGTGCTATTCCCACAGTTGTGTATGCCTTCCTGCATTACTACTGCATGTTACTGGCTGTTTGTATCTGGTACACATGGCTATTATGGTGGATAGCTTGGCCTATTCCCATGCTATGACATACCCATTCATCCAGGCATATACATGTTATTCCATCCTTTGCGTTGGCCGTGGGTGTTTGGCCTTCCGGCAATGCTATTCTCAACGTGTGATGTCCCACCTTCACCTTCTGTGCCTGTGGCACCCTGTTGGGGTGTCCTGCTTGGTGGGCAGATGTCCCGCCATATGTGTTGTGTTTGACATGTCTGCATAGCTAATCATCAGTATGGTGGCTGATCATACTGCCTTGTCCAGATGTGTACAGTTATGGGCACCATGGCGTGTGCATGCCTATGGGGTTTCGACAGGTCCATACCACATGCGGGATGTACACATTCTGTCGACACATTCACATGCAGCCATTTGGATATCTGTACCTGAGGTGGGATGTTAACATGTGGGGTACATATTTGCTCACGTGGCACTGCCTAGGACAATACTTTTTACTACATTTCAGGTATACCCATTGTGTGTAGGTGTGCAGCTGCGCAAGGCTGCTAGCTGGGTTGGGTGCACGGTCATACATGGGTGCGGGTTACATGCTATGACGGGGCTGTTGTGTATTACATTGGCATGCATGGGTTCTGCTTCTGGATATTACGCTTAGGCATATGCCGTCCTGTGTGTATGCGACGGGCACGTTGCTGGGTGTAGTACATGTTGCTATGCACATGTTTGTCTGTGTTTAGGGTATCTGGTTTCCTTCTTGTTGTTATATCAACAAGGCTACCCGGCTGTGTACTCTCACTACTGCTGGTGACCATGCCCCATGTGGCTACTTCTGTGTAGGTGCGGCGCACTGACATGCTGCGGTACACCTTCACTGGGTATGCCCACTGACAGTGCATTGCGTGACGGACATGGTATTACGTGTATCCTTTGTTCCTTGGACGGGTACAATTTGGACTTTGTGGGTTAATGTTTGGTTCTCCATTTTGTGTGGACGGGTACTATGTTGCATACTCTGCGTACGTTTTATTATCCACGGACCCTGGCTGGTGCAGTTACTATTGCAGACGGCCTGTGGAAGTCAGCACTTTAGGTTGCTCATCACCTGCTGGCTTGGCCACGCCTACGGCCGCATCCTACTTGGGCTCGCTCACGTGCCCTCTGCACGTGTCTGTGGTTGCGGCGCACACTCATTACTATGCATATGGCGCTGCTACGCCGATTATTCACTGCACTGCCGGCGCAAGCCTTACACCGGCTTTGCGCCGAGCTTCATGAATCCCGGGGAGTATTTAAAATCTATCCCTGATTTTCGGCATTTATACCTCCATTATTTTAAACTTTGTCTATATTTCTTGTTCTAAGGGGAAAGAGGAATGATGTTAAGAGGAGTTGAAGATGGTAATCAACCTTCTATGCTAAGAACATAACATAGCTATGGACAGCAAACATATTGGAAAAAATATGCTTCAGTATTCATAAGAAGCACTCACACCAAGCATTTCAGTGGAAGTTTTGCCATCCACATTAAACAGCTTCCAAAGGAAGCCTCACAGATATAGGTAGTATCACAATATACAGGTTGTATCTTCCATACAACAGTGTCCCTCAACATCAGCACATGGCAAAAACGCTATATTCATGTGGATATATAACATGCACACTTATAACATGATACAGTTTAGCAGATATGATATAATAGATAACTGGGTATACACTCTTACCAAGCAACTACCCTAAACCCATGTGTGTGAATGCCTCAAAATGTTACATATCTGTATGACATATTGGCCTCTAAATGAAGCTCTTCAATGTTATACATCTCTAATAGGTCCCATTAGCATGCAATGGTTCAGAATCTTTTTTCTCTACAAAATGCTAGGGACTGAAAGGAACTGAAAGCACGCAGTGTTAATATCCAAGAACACGCAATGATCCAGTAGGATATGTTAAAGTCTGCAAGTCTTGCATCACAAGCTCACCACATTGATGTATTGGGGTGAAGACCTTACAGTGACCCAGACCTGAGTTAATTTATACAGTATAAGCACATACAGGACCTGCCAGGGGAAAGGAATTATGAAGGTCTGCCTGCTCACCTCTATTTAATGGAGGGATAATGGCAATAGGCTAGAGACAGGCAGGTGATCCTTGTGGCCGTGAGCCTTGGTCAGTACCAGAGCCATAACTGACATCTGAACAAGGTGAATGAGAAGACCATGAAGGGCTATTCTCACTTTCACAGAGGGGGGTGTGTGGGCACACCTCAATAAAGGGAATACCTAGTAGAACACAACAGCCTTTGGCATAATATCAGCACATAGGAGTAAGGCCTCCTTGCAATGTTTCAAGCCATCCTACATGAGTTCCAGTGATAGCTCTCAGTCTCCCTCTCCTCATGCTCCAACACTGAGGCCTTAATCACCTGACACATGGAATAACCTGCTATCAGGGAAAGAGGGCCTTAGAATAGACATACACCCACAAATGTCAGCCCATCCCATGACCCTTGTAATCTTTATGTATTTGCAAAAAAAAAAAATATATATATATATATATATATATATATATATACTGAAGGACTTACAACCAGAGTGGGTATAATTTCATTAATGTGGACTTTGCAGGTATGTCTAGAATATCACAGATAGAGAACCATGGAGTATGGTTATACCTTGATGCACATAAAGCTGCTATATGTTAACATGCAGTAGTCTGAACAGTATGAAGACATGAGTATGCAGTACTAAACAATGTACCATGCAAAACAATGTGCAACAGCAAGTCTGTACTGGTTAATGCATGCTGATACTGTGATGGATAGGAATAACAATACCGTAACATGCCACTACTGAACAGTACCAAAAACTATATTACCAATTGTCACAAACTATTATGATAGGCTTTGTCATGCTGCTACAGTGTAGTTATATGAGTAGGGAACTTGGGAAATTGTATTCACAGCTGTCGTTGATGTATTGCCCAATTACTTTTGTGGACTTGCTCTGTACTTGCAAGAAAGTTTATATGATAAATAGCAGTAAACGTGCTACACAATATACTGACAGCAGTGATATATATGGAGGTAATATAAAATATATGCGGCATGAAATATGTTTGCCACAGCATGTGCTAATCACGTGTTATGAATAATATAACATTGTAAAATGTTCTAGGTAGTAACATGCTCTTACTTTTTTGGCTGTGGGCAAGGTGTTTGCACAATTAATGTAGGTGCATATGGATAACAGCCTGGGATTAAAACAATGTTGTGCTGTTGCATCGATGTACTGACACTGATTTACTAATTATTGTAGAAAAAAATGGTGCCTTCATTTGTTGTGTTACTTGGGTTCTTTACAGTTGTTTTAACTCAAGTTGCTTTGGCAGACAGTTCAAATTAACAATGCTACACTTCACACATCTATTTTGACCTCTGATATATAGATTCAAAAGTGCAAAAGTGATGCGTTCAGCTATAGCATGCATATTCCTAATGATTCCCTATCAGATACATATATCGATACAAGATCTGTTGACACAATTGTATCCTTATGTGCATATAGTCAAAATGTAACTATAGAGCAAATGAAAATTACATATTTTATTGTTACTTAAGGCTTTTTATGTAAGATGTTTGGTCTATGACAGTCTCTGTAGCAGTCATAGTAAACTGACCTAGTAGTTAAAGACACTGACTTCATGTATAAATCTATTAAATTTCTTCCAAGTTTTCAGTGATCCTACCAGAATCAACTTGAAAAATGGCATAAGTACCACGATGGACTCATTATTAACTAGTCACCTTAAAAATATATGCTCTCACGACACCTTAACTAACATAGTTAGTGACCACTTGCCCATGTATGCCACAAGACAAAGCCATAGTCCTCCCAAGGAACACACATAGAAATCCTCTCACAATATGAACAACTTTAACCTGCAACTACTGGAACTTCCCATGTAAGACATTCTGCAAGGAGTTATGCTGTAGAATCTGTGAACATAATTATGCTATAGCAATGGGTGACAGTAGAAATTCTTTAAGTAAACATTATAGTAATGGTGTATGCAAAGTTTCTTTTAAGTTTATAGTTTTGGACCAAGTTTCAAATTTTGTAAATAGATCTGATGCTGAAGATGACCTTGACTGTCAAGAATATTTATGGCAACTGAAATTAGATGTTTGTTATTCACCTAATCTTAATGATAAAGAGAATTTAAAATATTTTTAAAACACAAAAGAATTACTCATTAGTTAATTTAGTAACTGCATCATGTGACTTAAGTTTCCTATTTAAATGTTGCTTGTGTTCTTTTCATTCAGTCTGATGAAGTCTTGCATATAAGATGAAAGCACTTACTGGATGATTATTAAAGCTGTGCTGTGTTTAACTTTGTTAGCCATTTCTTATTATCAATTTCAACTTTTATGGGTTTTCCACTTTATATTGGACAAGTTATCAGTGATCCTACCAGAGTTAACTTGAAAAATGGTATAACTATCAGCCTGAGACTCATTATCAACTAGTCACCTTAATAATATATGCTCCCACGACATCTTAACTATCATACTTAGTGACCACTTGCCCATATATGCCACAAGACATTACCATACGTCTCCCAAGGAGCACAAATAGAAATCCTCTTATAATATGAACAGCTTTCACCCACAACTACTGCAACATCCTAAACGTCTTGCCTCTAGATGATACTGTTGTCTATTATAATGGGATACTTATGGAATTTCTAAACAGCATGGCCCTCTTAGGTTTAAAAAAGTGCAAAACAACCCTGCCGCTTGGCTCACTCCTACCATTAGGAAATTAACAAGGAATAGAGATAAAGCCTGGAAGACATGACTCAATAATAAGACAGAAAAAAAAATCTTCGACAAAATAAATACTTAAGAAATAAAGATAAATCCCAGATCATACTTAACAAGAAACTTCATTACTCCAAATTGCAAAATAGATGATACAAAAATTCTAGACAATATTTGACTACCATATCTAAAATAGTACAACAAAATGTACAATCAAACATAGTCCTTGTTGCACACCTGAAGAAATAGCAAATATTTTCAATGATTATTTTATCCCTAACATCACTAACCTAGTTCACAACCAAACTCAAAATGACTCAGCCTCCTGTAATAATCTAACCACATCCCACGCCATCACACTTTCCAAATTTAGTAATACTCATTCTATTTCCTTTCAACCAGTTTCCATCTCAACAATCAAGAAATGTCTCAAACAAATTAAGCCAAGTACACTAGCTTTAGCTAAAATTCCTGATGATTTCCTAAAGATGACAGCCGGCTCAATTTCCTTTCCAGTATCCATTCTCATAAATAGGTCTATTCAGGAGTCACATGTCCCAGCCTTGTGGAAAAAAAATTAACATCATCTCACTTCACAAGAGGGGGTAACTGCAATGATATATCCAACTTTAGACCCATTGCTATTCTCTCCCCTCTTTCAAAAATTCTTGAAAAATGCATTCATAGTCAACAAATGACTCATTTGCGAACAGAAAACCTCTTGCCCCCACAAAACATGGTTTCAGACCAGGGCAGAGCACCACCACACTCTCCTCATCTTCATCAGCACAATTAACCTAGCTAGAGACAAAGTCCAACTGGTTCCTGCTGTGTTTCTGGACCCATCCAAAGCTTTTGATGCTATTTCCAATAGCTTACTTCTGAAACAACTCTCTTCACTTGGCCTACAAATACCTCCGTCATCTGGTATTTTCCTTTCCCATGTCCTTCAATAACATTTTCATCTCTCTAATTATAACTTTCTCACCATGCCGTTAATTTCCCCTGCTGCTCAATACCCCTCCTCCTCCTCTCATTCTATTATTCTTGTCTGTTTTTGGCTGCAGCATACTCTACTTCTCACTTCCATCTATTATTAGAAATATACTCAGTATTTTGGAAAAACACGTATTAGCTTATTTGACATAGGCTAGCCACTTCTGCAGTGTGTCTTGCTATTTGAAGTCCATATTGTGTTATTGAACATAGTTTATCCTAGTAATATTCTGTAAAATGTATTTCTATATGTTTATGTTTCATCTGTTTTGGGGATTTTCTTTCCTTGTACTTAATTTACTTATCAGCTATTGTAAAATGTGTTTATGTGTGTTTTGTGGAGCCTTTCTCCCTAGGCCATTTTAAAATATTTAATCTGTTGTAGGGCTTTTATCCCCTTGTATATAATAACTCATCAATTACTGTTTAAATGTTTGTGAATCTGTTATGGAGGTTTTATCCCTAGGTTCCCACTTAAAATGGGCCAATGGTTCAGTCAGACTTTTCTGATTACCAAATGACAAATAAAATAAAATAAAATAAAATAAACATGATTCTGACAAGATGCACAAAGCTGATATGGAAAAGATCAATTTGAAGAGATCTAGAATACAGCAATATTGTTAGAAGAACATTTAAAGAATGGATGAGATTTTGAAATACTTTGTAGACTTTATACACAGGCGCTGTGACCTAACAACCTATTGTATTAGGTATTACAGCATCAATCCAAAAATGTTCATGCACAGCACCAGCAGTACTAATATAGGTATTTTCAAAGATCATTCTTCATGTGGTGATCGCACAGTATAATTGCAGCTTATGTGAAATGCATATCATATCCCTAAGCTGGGAATACATAGTGTTTACTTAGATAATTGACAGTATAATATGCAAATTAATAGTGGTGACATCCCCAAGCTGTATATCAAGAGAATACATAAGCAATAGTGCCCGACAGGGTGTGTGTTAATGTGTAATTAATAGCCACTCAGGGGTGTTATGAGTCTTGACACCGCAGGCAAATGTCCATAATGATGGTGGTAGTACAATATGCCAGGATATCTGGGTCTAACATAGATATATGTGAGTTACAAGCAAGATTGTTCAGATTTGAAGAATTCAGTCTCACTGCTGAGTACTAGGAGGAGGTATAGAATGAAGCTATCAGCAACAGGCAATAGACTATCACTTGTGATCAAAAATCATGATTGTTAAATTGGCATTTTTTACTCCTAGCACATTTTTAGGTGAGAAAGGCAGATGATTCATGTTGCAGAAGTAAATAGAGTAATGCCATTAATATTCATATAGGTTAGACCTCGCCTGGAGAAATAATCAGATGGAAAAAGAAAGTTAGATTGTGAAAAAGCAACAGGTGGATTTCACCTAGGAATCTTAATTGTTGGCCTGAGGGATAACTCATAATTTTTGTCTGGGCCCTGGGGTACAACTTTGAATCAGGTTAATGATAGATGTTGCTACTATAGTGCAATGTCCAGGGAACAGCAGAGTAAAATGCATGTTCCTTATGGTAGCCAGCTATGCCATTGCCTGAAAAATATGAAAGGGGAAGGGATTCTTCTTGATCTTGGAGTTGATATATATAATATGCTGGGGGTTCAGGAGGTACAGCCCCCCACATGGGGGTACAGAAGGGCTTGCCTCCTGCAAACATTTTTTTTTTTGCTTTATTGGCCCTTAGTGAAAATGCCATTTCAGTATTCTAACCTTTTAACCAATAAAGTTCAAAATTTTAGTCTACCAAAGTTCTGACATAGACCCATAAAAACATACATGCATTACTACATAACAGAAAACAGAAACTTCTGTGATATGAAATAGCTACTAAAATTATTGATAATCCAAGTATTTTAGCAAGGAATAATCTGCAGGTAATAATGCTGTTGTGCTATTTAACTATCTAAAATGCACTCAGCAACACTTAACAATATTAAAGAATATTTCATTAACTAAAAAAGTTTTTTGCTGTTCAATAGAAGTAAAGTCAAATTGTAATGGCAACATATACACATTTAACATATTGCAATGTAAAAAAAAAAATAGACAAATCAGAAATGATAAAGAAAGAGAATGCAGTGTACTAACTGCAAAGCACTGACATTAGGGCCTGGTCACCAGAAGCAGTAACAATCCATGCCGAACACATGGCCTTTGTAAATATACCTGATAAATAAAGCATGTGATTTTCAATCTATTCTAAACTATAGTGTAGTATATTGTTTTAAGTGACTATGCATCACTGTTAATTAATTTCTGAAGTGTGTCAGCTGTGCTTGCTACACATATTTTAAGTGTGAGATTTTTTGTTGTAGATAGTTTCTTGTGAATAAGTAGAGTGTATTACCATATTACTCAAGGCTAAACTAAATTTAACCTGAAGTCTGCTAAGAATAACTACTTTTCCATGGTATTTGCCATGGCTATGAACATCACTGCAACTGTTTGACGTATGTATTTTATATGATTTCTAAGAATGTGGTTAAAAAAGACCCTTGCATATTTGGCATCAATTTATTCATGAATTTAATACTGTATCTTTTTTCAGTACCTCAGGTTTTCAGACAGTGTTCATTTCTCCTCCATTAAGTCTACAGTAATAAACTGTCTGCTGACTCAGTGCCCATTCAGAAGTTATTCCTCTATGCTGTGGCCAGTCATTTACCCCAGCTGTGGAACACAGTTACGGCAATGATGTGAGAAACATCAGTAAGCCAAAACATGGAAAAATGTAAGAAGCCTGCCATTTGTTCTTTCTATAATAGTTAACTATAGAATACATATTTAATATCAGATTATCAATAAAATTATTTCATATGTATATCAAATATCATTGATCTTAATCTTTAAAACACAGAGTCAATACACAAAAGTACAAAATATGGCATTATTTATTTATTTTATTTATTTATTTATTTATTTATTTATTTATTTAGCCTTTGTTCATTAGGTTTGTCCCACTAGGCTAAAGGTCTCTTTTCAGTGGAGACCCAAGGTGTCTACTAGATGAAATTTGGCCAGGGCATCAGGGAGACTTCCCGCATTCTTTTCAATAGGTGCCACTGGATCTTTACATCCACCTGAGGTACTATCAACTCAAGCAGATGGGGCCTTGGTTTAACATCTCATCTGAAAGAGTAAGAGTCACATCTGCCTTAGTATTGCTTATTTCTTTTCTTCTCACTTATTTATCACAGTTGTCAGATGCCTTATGAGTACAACACATGTAACACATGCACCATATCTAAGCAGGGGTGCTCAGGCACCTCATATGTATGGAAACATTGATTGCATACCCTCACAGCTTTAGTGACACATTCACTTCTATTTTCTCCCTACCTGAGCAACAGCTCTCAGCTTTATTGCACAAGAATTCTGGACAAAACCAAAAATAATGAGGAGACAAAAGTCTACAATCGGAAAATTTTAAAATATTATTATAATCAGCTTAAAAATGGATACAACATTATGTCTTCTATAAACATGCAATTTCTGAACAAATTTAGTATGAACCTAAAGTTTGGCATTATTGACAGACAGTAATTCTTAATGATGTTCTGTTTACGCAATACACCATGTAGACAATTGGTAATTCATGTTTTATTCACTACAGAGGTGTTAATTTGCCAGAAGCATATAGTTGGAATGATCAAAGTAGACTGCCACCACCATGGGTCTATAGTATTTCATTGAATGGCTATTCAGCGAATAGCCATTCATCAAACACCTATTTAGCACAGCCGGTCTTTATTGAACAACGAATTTTAACTAGGTCAAACCAGCGGTTGGCCACCATCTGGAATTTGCCCTTTTCCCCACTGTAGTGCAATCTCAGAGTTGGTATATTTAATTATTCATTTTTTTTTTTTTTTTTTTTTGCAGTCACTTGGTTGGCCAACCTCTTGTTTGCCCTACTTAAAATTTACCATTCAGTGAAGAGCGGTTTCACTAAATAGGTGTTTGATGAATGGCTATTCACTGAATAGCCATTCAAAGAAGTGATATAGACACCACCACCACTATGGGTAAAAATAAGAATTATCTAAGACCTTGTCATTGTGTGTTGCTATTATACAATGACACAGCTTGAAAAAGCCATGCCATATCGTGTTACAATGACACCATACTACTATGCATAGTCCTTAGTATTTTTGTCTGAATGTGTTGATATGAACCAATGAAAATAGAACTGAGATATACATACAGATAGCAACTAGACTATAGATCCTCATGAGCCCTGAATAAAGCAGATAGTAGGACAAGGAATGAATGAATGAAATTCTTGATATGTTGGATGGAAAAAACTGCTACTAGCATGGAGTATTATTTAAAGTGCATCAGTCATATCCTAAAGCAAAAGTAAGTAAAAGAACTTTGGTGATGGATGTAACCTCCGTACTAACATAGTATAATACATTACATGCTTCTTCATACAAAAGTGGGTTGTTTATGCATTTTATTTTGTTAGTAAGGACAGTGTCCCTGAATATTTTAAAGTGCATTGGTCACATTCAGAGGCATCTTTGTTTGACAGTTCATTTAATTTCCCATGATACACCTCATGTTAAAGTTGCAGGTGGTTTTATAAAAAATGATTGTATTGTGTTGTCTGATTAGTTTTTTTTTTACTTTCACTGTTTACTCAGGTTTTCTCTAAAACCACACCACAAAATTATGTCATGGTAGTTATTGGACAATTATTTACATATGAAAACATTACAATTTATGAGTACTCAAAAACAAGTTACCTCTTTAATTAAGGTAGTGAGGCATTATGGGTTTAGCATTTCATGACGCCAATGCTGGGGTTTTCAGCAATGAGAAAAAAATCACAGGACTACCTTTATCAACAAAATAAAATACTAAAACAACACTTTTGTATTAAAAACAACATAATTTGATATTATACATGGTAAGGAGGTTATATCTAACTTCAAAGTGTTGTTACTTAAACATGTCCCATAATATGATCAATACACTTTAAATGCATCAAAAGTAGTTTTTTCTTCCTAGAAAACAAGTTGTCAACAAGTTCCTGAAGATGAAAAGCTACACATGGAACATTAACACATGATGAGGTAGTAGTGACATCACAATATGAAAAAGAAGCAGCCTCTCTAAAGAGGTAAGTTGGTTGCTCTTACTCATTCCTCATGATAATTTGCAGCTGCATGCAAATCATTACTCTATACTTATCATGATATAATGCTGGTAGGGGTGTTTATAAAGAAAAACTGAGTAAACAATAAAACAAAAAAAATCAAATAGTACACTATAGTCTTATTTTTTTTTTGCAAAATTATTTGTAAATTTATGATTTGGAGAAGAATGAGAAATTAAATTAATTGCAAAATGAAGATGCTTCCATGCAGGACCAGCATGACCAGCTGTAAACAGGCTATCTACCGGTTATGTGTGTTGCACATTGTTTGTCTTCAGTTTCCACCAGTGTAACATTTAGTGAGAAATGGCACACGATAAGCACATTTTAAGAAAAACTATATGACACAATGGATTCACTTCAGAAGCCTGAAAGCCTAAAATCTTGAATTTCAAAAGACTGAGACCAAAATCTTGAAAGTTTAAAGGACTGAAAACTCAAAATACTGAATCTCAGAATACTGAAAATACACAGGATACCAGCACTTACTATATTCCAGCAGAAGCAGATACAGAAACAAATACAAGACAAACCATATTATTTTTCTCCAAGTATACTCAGGGGGCAAGCCCCCCTGCACCCTCATGTGGGGGGCTCCGCCCACCACATCCCCTGCTACTTAAAGATATCAACTCTGATATTGCACTTCATTACCGTAACATGACATGACTAAGGTTACAACAGATAGTCATGAAACACGTAATAGTATGTTTGCCATTTTGTTCTCTGGAGTGCAATCTCAGAGTTGATATATTTAAGTAGCAGGGGGTGTGGGGTGTGCAGCCCCCCCCCTACATGGGGTGTGCAGGGGGGCTTGCCTCTCCTTATACTTGGAGAAGTAGTAAATAGTTTATCTTTTTGTTGCTATATTTAGTTGTATATGTTGTTGATGGAAGACAAGTTATTGGTCTATAATTTTTAGGGTAGCTTGCAGGTTCACTCTTAAGTAAAAGCATTGTTTTTCCTGTTGTTAACCAGTGTGGTGTGTGTTCGGGGTGTGCACATAAATAGTTCTTACTCATGGCTAAATCCTCCTGCAAAGAAGTTAATACTTTAAGCCAAAGGTTAGGTACTGCATCTGGGCCTGGGGTTTTCCAGTTAGAGGCTTTTCTCAACTTTGTTTCAATCTCTCTGGCTGTTATTTCATCCCATTTCATATCCTGTACCTTTAAACTTCTTATTCTTTCTTTTAGTTCTTCTATCCATTTAGCATCTTTGTTATGTTCCACAGGATCTTCATAGATACGTCTCCAAAATGTATCTACTTCCTCTTTTTTTGGCGGTCTTTCAATTCCGTTTACCTTATTTCCCAGTTCTCTACATTTGATTTTCTACACTGAATCCTTCTCTTTGCAGCTGTTCTATTACCTCAGTTTCTGTTTATTTGACTTCTCTATTACTAATCTCTTTTTCTACTTTTTCTCTTAGTCTTCTTATTTTTTATATTGTAAAGTTTTCCATATCCGGATTCCTTTGTCTCTATTTTTCTTCAAATATCTTTGGTGCTGCTCTTTTTGTATTGGTTAGTTTTGCTTTCTCCTTTGCATACATATTACACCATATTAAATCTCTCTTGCTTTCCCATGTGCATATTTCTTTTTTATATTTTTCAATAATGTGTGGTGAAGTTCAAAGCATATTAAAGTGAATGAAAGCGCTAACCTGTGGTGTCCGTGTCTTTTGGTCTTGGTTTGGAGCAGTTTTTTAGTTTTCCAGTGATTTTGTGTCTTTTCAAGTTTTTTTTGTGCTATTAATCTTTTTATTGTGAAATTTTCCATATCTAGATGCCTTTGTCTCTATTTCTATTCGAATATCTTTGAGACTACCTTCTCTGTATTAGTTAACCTGGCTTTTTCCTTTGCATAAATATTGCACAATATCAAAACTCTCTTGCTTTCCCATGTGCATATTTCTTTTTTATATTTTTCAAATATCTCTAGGTTTTGTTGTCTATATTTTCTCACTTCCTCAGATACTTCTTTTTTCAAACAGATCAAAATGTCTTAATCTATATTCTGTTTTTCAAAAATATGTTGTATTAATGAGCTCATTTATTTATTTAAAGCTTCTGACAGTTTTTCTTGCAGAAGTATTTTTCTTTCCCCGAATTTCTCTCTGAATCATTTTGCATATCTTGTGTCTGGAAATTCTGGGCTTTTTACATAATAGTAACAATACATAATTTCTTTCTTATCCTCAATAGTCTACTCTGTCATCTTTATGGCTCTTCTTTGGCCATACAGTTTTTGTAATTTTTATATAAACTATACACAGAAATTGATGCCAACAGAGTTTATAGTCATTTAGAAGAAAACTCAATTATGGCAGTAGAACATGTTTTGTTAAAGTTATAGTGAAGAACTGCAAGAAGGAGAACAATGTAAGTATGGCATGGATTGACTACAAAAAAGCATTTGATAGTATCCCACATTCATGGATAAAAGAGTGGTTAAAAATGTATAAGATACACCCTACACTGATTGATTACATTACAGCAACCATGAAACAGTGGCAGACCACTTTGCAATTAAGCCATGATAAAGGACAGATTATTATCCCAGAGATAAAAATTTAAAAGGGGGATATTCCAGGGTGGCTCTTTGTCACCATTGCTATTCTGCCTTGCCATTAATCCATTAAGCTGTTTACTTAACAGCTTAGGCCATGGCTACAATTAGGCTTCTAGAAAACAGCAACGTCTAATGACTTCTCATCTTCTCTTTGTCGATGATTTAAAACTATATAGCCCATCAGATGAGGAACTGAAAGCACAGCTGCAAGTTGTAAAAGGAAAACTGCAGCACAGGGAAAACGTCAGTTTGGGACAAGAATGTGATATAAAAGAACTTGAGCAAGAGGGAGTGTATAAATACTTGGGAATTGATGAAGGCTCAGCAATAAAACATGAACAAATGTGAATAAAACTCAGCAAGGAGTACTTTAAAAGACTTAAATTAATCCTGAAAACAGCACTGACATCTAGGAACAAGATCCAAGCTATAAATCAATTTGCTCTTCCTGTCCTAACTTATAGTTTTGGAGTGATTGGCCCCAAAAAGATAGATTGGATATTAAAACAAGAAGGATGCTTCATGCTTACCAAATGATTTATAAAAAAATCAGCGTATACCAAGATTATATACTCCCCATTCCGAAGGAGGGATTGGCCTCCTTGAAATTGATTACATGTATAGATCTGCAATCGTGGGACTCCACACATATTTACTGACCTCACAAGATACAAATGTAGTGAAAGTTTTGAAACATGAGGAAAATAAATCTAAGATGACGTCTCTGCTTAATTTAGCAGAAGCATATCGACGTCAAGCAGGAATGGAAATCAATACCAGAAGTGGATAAAAACCAGGCAGCAACTGAATGTGCCAAAAAACAAAAGAAAGAATATAAGGTGAAGGACCAGATGAGAAGGCAAGAAATGTGGAAAAACATAAATATAGTTGCAAGTATAAAAAATGTCTGGAAGAGCCTGATGTTGATCAAGAACTAACACAGGAATGGTTAAGGAGAGGCAAATTCAAACCAAGAAATGAAAGGTTAATATTGGCAGCCCAAGATAGCAGGCTACTTAACGCTGCTCTGCAAAATGCATTGAACATGTGGAAGAAACAGACATATGTAAGTTTTGTAAAACCAAATTGGAAACAGTCACACACCTTGTTGCTGGTTGCGACGCACACTAATAGCAGAGGGACTGTGTAATGAAAGGAATGTGGCGAGACTGTTACACTGGAGATTGTGCAAACATTATCGTATTGAAGTGGCTGAAAAACAGTGGAAATATTAGCCACAAAAAATCATAGAAAATGATGGTTTATATCACATAGGATCACCTAATACCAACAGTTCAAAAGATAGATGCTAGAAAACCGGATATAGCAGTCCAAGAAAAGAAGACAAAAGTAGCATTGATCATTGAAATCTCCACACTTGGTGACTACAGTTTCTTGGGTACAGAGATACACAAAGTCATAAAATACCTGGATCTTCAGGCAGAAACAAGAGCAGTGTGGAAGAAAGATATCCAGACAGTTCCAATAGTAATAGGTCTTATAAAAAAAGAATTTATAGTCGTATTCAGATATATTACCAATTCATGTAACAACGTACGAAATTGCAGGACATTACTGGGCACATTGCGGGTGCTGCAAAGAGTACTTTTGGGTGACATCAAAGAGTGAAACAATATTAATTTCATGAACTTTAATCATACTTTGACTTAGGAATGAGGTCCATTCCTCTGATTTGGTTGGGTGAAGCTGTCCTGCAAACGGACTTTCCCTTTTAATATGCAACAGTGAAATTTTGAATTCACTGTTTTTGTTGAAATTGCAGCTTAAATTTTGAAGTTCTGGGACAAAGAGTATCAGTTCTCAGGGCTCCAGAAGGAAGCCTAGTTGCTCCCCTGCCCCTTGATTCCCTTAACTACACCTTTGTTATCCCAGACAGGGCAATCCCCACCTGTTGAGTAACTCTAACCAGACATGGGTGTCATGTAATAGATGCTGGCTGCTGTCCATTAGTTTTTCCCTTTAAGAGATAAAAAATCTTTTGGCACAGAATGTCAGGAAATTGTGTTATCCATTCTGCTCAGTTCTTGCAATAATGGGGCAGTGACTATGGATGGAGATCAATACTGTGTTGGTGGATCTCCTCCAGCTTGTGATAATGGACTAATGGGCGTGTCTGTCAACACGGATCAGAACAGTGTTAATACTACAGTATATAGTTTCCTCATCTCTGCACTAATGAAATTAAATCTGGTTTGAGATCATTTCTCCTCAAAGGTTCAGCTAAATGGTCCACAGTTCAATGGCATTTTTATGTTTAGAAGAATCCCATTCTATTATAGCTTTAACTGAAATACCTTGCCAAATGGCCTTAAAGAAGTTTTTTTGGTATACTTCCATATGTACAGTATGTATTTATATCATCTATATATATATATATATATATATATATATATATATATATATATATATATATATATATATGTGAGTGTGTGTGTGTGTGTGGTTGTATGTATGTACATATCTATCTCTCTGTGTGTTTGTGCACGTGTCTTTGTGTATGTGCAACACCTGCAGTATAAACCAAGTACAATGCAAAATATCGGACAATGACAGTAACAGTGACAGTGCAGGTCTTTGAACCTTTGCATTTGTTATTCAAGTATACCAAGGCATATCTGTGTCTCACTTCAGATTTCATTATAAAATGTTCAGACAACAACAGTGGGGAAGAAACCATGATGTGCACCTATGATTTTAATTCTATCATTATGTATTTCAGTGCAGTTCAGCTCTTAATTTGATGTCTTCACTTTGCTTGCTTCAAATAAAGGTATTTGAGTCACTATACTTTAAAATTAAAAAAATATTTTCTTTCTGATGTAATGACAGCTGAAAAAGACGTGTTTTAGACAAGCACCGTATTCTTCAGGCTCGACAGAAGAATACACCCACCCCATGTAGAAACTGAGAAAAATATAAAATGTCTTAACTAATTCCACCTAAAACACCATTAATTCCGCATAAAACGCCAGTTTTTTTAGTGAATCTGTGATTTTAAAAGTTTGTTATTGCTACATATTGTACTTATTTGCTGCCTGCACTTGAATTAAGTCATTTTTGTGTTTAAATAATCTGTTTAACTGTTGTAGGCTACACACTAAAGTGTGATATCCTTTTCTGTGCATTGAAAGTGTTGTTTTGATTGTATCTACTCTATTTTCTGAAAAAAAAAATATATATATATATACTTGTTTACCACCTTTCTGAACTAGTATAGTCCAAGTTTCAGGTTATTGCTGAATCCAGGGCTGAGTTACAAGTTTCTGTGTTGCCCGTACCTTACTTGGATAGAAGGAAGTTTCTCTGTTCACCTGTGAGAGAGGGGAGCTTTGAGCAGCCTATCTGTCCCTGGAGGAGTGGTTTCAGCCCAGAAGTTAGTAGTTTATTGGCAATTTTGGGCTAATTTTGATTGTATCTGCTCTATTTTCTGAAAAAACAAAACAAAAAAAAAACAAAAACATATACTTATTCATGCCTTTCTGAATTAGCATAGTCCAGTTTTCAGGTTATTGCTGAATCCAGGGCTGTGTTACAAGTTTTTGTGCTGCCCATACCTTACTTGAATAGAAGGAAGTTTCTCTGCTCACTTGTGAGAGACGGGAGCTTTGAGCAGCCTATCTGTCCCTGGAGGAGTGGTTCCAGCCCAGAAGTTAGTAGCTTATCAGACATTTTGGGCTAATTTCTATCTCTTTCACTTCCCTGCTATAAAAAAACGCATTTGTGTGGTTTTGTGCACCGGGCAGCGCTGTTTAGCTGGAGTTAAACTATTCTTGGCTCCACGAAGTCTACTCTTCAATTTTTTCCCTTGGAACTTGACAAACGTTCAACTTTAGCACTCAAACCATTCATTTCACAGTCAAGCACTTGCTTAAAACTCATAGCAAGCACTAATTAACCCTAGCACTAGACCCCCCCCCATACTGTCTAGAAGGACAAGGCTCTCTAATCGTCTCCACCAGCCAATAAGAAAAACAGCTTGTCTACCTATTCAGGCATGTCCAAAGCCAGTTTCTGGTGTACTCTCCAGTCTAACTGGTGAATCTGGGCATTTTGATGCAATGTTACAACTGTCTCATGTACACAGACAACCCTCTCCTCCTACCACCAAACACAAATATATGCGAGAGATGCAATTATACAGCCAAACTGGAGGCAAAGCTCTCTCAACCCAAGACTGGAACTGACAGTCAAGAGGAGAAGGGTAATACTTGCAACACACCACCAGTCTCACATAGACCTAATAAACCAACACCGGCAAATAACACACATGAATACATGAAAACATACTCGGAGGCTCTAAATAAAAATCTGCAAAAGCAACAGAGGCCTCCAAAGCAGACATCCAAGCAACCTCCACACCCCATCACCAACCATGAAACACATACTTCACATAATCAGTGTGCCATGCAATCACAGCCCTTAACGCAAAATAACATACCCAACACAGTAGTATTAGGTGACTCTATAGTCAGGCACACTGATGTCCCACTAACTAGGCTGGACAAGGAGAAGGTTACAGTTAGCTGCTTGTCATGTGCCAGGATCCACCACATAACACAAGCACTCAGGTCACTCCAGAACAAGTACAAATACAACTCTGTCATTGTCCATGTTAGTGTGAATGACCTGAGACGTACCTCCCTGGACTACATGAAAAGAGACATGGAAGAGCTCTCTGATCATGTAGCCCAGGCCGATATGACCCTGACCCTGAGTAGCATCCTGCCCTCACCCAGAATGATGCCACAGTATAAAGAAATAATGATCAATTTCAATGATTGGCTACGTTTCTGGTGTCATTCAAAAGGGATCCAGTTGCTTCACAAGAGATGGCTTGCACCTGTCACCCTTAGGCTTTCAAATACTGGCAAAGGCTCTTGCTGCCCCATAGTGCCTTTTTTAGCCAAGGCTCAAAAGACAAACCCACCACCATAAATAGCACAAGTAACCAAAAACTGAGGGTAATGCTACTCAACGCCAGAAGTCTAAACCTCAAACTGCATGCACTCGAGGCACTCCTCAGTATGGAGAACATCGACATCTGTGCAGTAACAGAAACCTGGTTTAAAGCTCCTGAGAGCACCACAGCACTACTAGGCTATAACTCATGCCATACCTTTCAGCCACAGAACCAGGACTGAAACACAAAAGGCGGGGGTGTATCCATATTCATCAAGGATACCCACACCTCCAGGTTAGTGGTGCAGCACAATGCATCAGAGATCATCCATGTGCAACTAACAATGGGCAAAACTGCAATCCAAATTGTAGCTTGCTACAGATCACCCACCATGGCCCAGGACCCCCATTCTGCATTTCTGGAGACACTGGGAAATATGAAGGTCCTACCAAACACCCTAATACTGGGTGATTTCAATTACCCAAACATAAACTGGGAGAACTACTCAAGTACTAACTCCCTTACCCAACGCTTCCTAGAATTTATAAACTCTAATGCCCTGGATCAACTGGTCAACACCTCCACCAGAAAGAACAGCATATTGGACCTGGTCATCACCAACAATGGGCGACCGGTGTTCCACACCGGAGGTCAACCCCTCGCTGGTTAGATCAGACCATAGACTAATCACTCTGGATATCCACATTCCATCCCCACCCCCAATCAAGGAAACCACCATGAAAAACTTTTCAAAAGAAAACTTCACGTTACTTAAGACCAAGGTGGAAAGGTTCACAGCCCCCATGCTAAAGGGCAATGCTGTCTAAGCTGCTGAAACCTTTACAAAGGCACTCTATGAGCATCTGCAGGAATGCATGGATCATGGTATCCCAAGTAAAACCAAGACTCACTCCTCCAAGAAAAGGAAACCAGTCTGGTGGACCCCCATCATAAACAAGCTATACAACAGAAGGAGGAAACTAGTAGAGAAAAGAGTAAAATCCCAAGAAGGAAAGACATCCCTGATCAGTATCAGCAAGAAACTACGATCCCTCATTAAATTGTCCAAGGCTAGTTTCAAAAGAAAAATTGCCAATGATGCCAATAACCACAAAGTGTTCTTTAGCTATATCAAGAACCTAAGTGGAAACTCTCAGATCTGCTCTGAGTTTGTGCAGAATGACACAAAATACACTGAACCGACTGATATTGCCAGCATTCTGGCAGACAGGTTTAGTGCAAACTTCACCTCCCTCTCACCCCCTAAAGGGCCCATAATCATACCTGAAGAATGTAGGACCCCGTCAATCACTGACACACAGGTTAAAACAGCCATATCCAAAGCCAAAAACACAGCTTCAATGGGACCGGACGGTGTCCCAGACTGCGTCTTACAAGAGCTCCAAAATGAACTAACCCCTCACCTAAACACACTGTTCAAACTCAGCCTCTCTACAGGCTACATACCCACAGAGTAGTGCACAGCAACAGTTATCCCGCTCCACAAAGGTGGAGCCACAACGGACCCCAGGAACTATCGCCCTATAAGCCTGACTAGCCTGGTCTGCAAGGCTATGGAATGCATCATCATGGAATTCATTAACAGACACATTGGGAACCTCCAAACCTTGGACCTTACCCAATTTGGCTTTGTTAAGGGCAGATCATGCCTCTTAAACCTGGTGGACTTTTTTGAGATAGTTACCAAGGCATTAGAAGAGGAAAAGGAGGTCCACACAGCCTACCTAGACCTCGCAAAGGCTTTCGACACCATTCCCCATTCTGGTATTATAGACAAACTCACCAGCTTGAACATAAATACCTACGTCACGAGATGGGTTGCCAACTGGCTCATGGATAGAACCCACATGGTGAGAGTTGTAGACTCTACGTCCGACTCTAAACTTGTTACAAGTGGTGTCCCCCAGGGCTTAGTCCTAGGATCCCTCCTGTTCGGTATAGACTTCTCAGAGGTACAGGCAAGCATAGGAGGACTATGACTGACCAAGTTTCCAGATGACTGCAAACTAGGGGCCATAATTGATTCTCCGGCTGATACAGACACCCTCAAGATGGGTCTCACTGAGACGGATACCTGGTGACAAAATCATGGCCTCAAGCTAAATGCCAAAAAGTGCATAGTCATCCCCTTTGGAAAAAAACAAGTACCTGTGAACTACCACATAGGTGGTAGTCCCCTAAATACAGAAAATGTAATAAGGGATCTGGGGACCCAAGTAGATAGTAATCTCTCTTTGATAATCATATTGCCAAGGTGGTTAGAAAATCCTTCTATGTGGCCCACCTAATCACAAAAGGGTTCGCATCTAGAACAAAAGAGGTTATTGTGCCTCTTTACTCATCACTCATCAGACCCATCATAGAGTACAATGCCCCATTTGGGATGTACCTTACAAGACACCTGCAACAGCTGGAAAGACCACAAAAGTACCTCACCAAGAGGATTACTGGCCTCAAACAGATGCCCTATGCAGCCTGACTCAAGAAACTCCAGCTGTACTTGGTTGCATACCACTTACTCAGAGGTGATCTCTGCCTGACATACAAGGCCATGTCCAACCCAGAATTGATGGACATGCTCCACCTAAAAAAAAAAAACAAATCCCAGAGAGCCACACGCTCTAGAGATGTAAACCTCACTACAATGATAAATAGGACATGCTGGAGGGATAGATTCCTGTCCCAGAGACTCCCCATGCTTTGGAATAGGATTCCAATGTACATCAGGCAGAGCCCCTCACTAACACTCTTCAAGAGAAACCTTGACGGGTGGATAGGAAACAGAAAATTTACCCTGGGGATCACTGCAGTGGTTCTGCTGGACAATGGTGCAGGGAACTAATAGCTCTGCTGGACAGAGGCACAGGGAACTAATCTAAGGGGGTGGCAAAAGCCAACACATTCTGGCTAGGCTTATAAATGCCCTTGGGCAGATAGCCTAGTACTTACCTATGAACCGATGAACCTATGTCATACTGTAATCATGAGTACACATGAACTCTGCATTTGGTACAGATATATAAAAGACCATCTGTGGGATTCAATAAGCACAAAACTCTGTGCAAGAACAGTGTAGCTGCTCTTGCACAGAGTTTGGCCGCTGAGCAATCCAGTAAACTCTGAAAATGCTGTGCATGAGCCTGCCTACACTATTCTTGCATGGAAAGCCATGCAGAATGCCAATTACCTCATTTGCTGGTGAAAAGTATGCAAATGAGGTGAATTACTGATTCAGCAAGCAGGCAGGTATCTGTGCAAAAACAGTGTTAGTTGCATAAATGTGTTTGGTTACTAACCAAACACATTTCTGTAAATAACAAAATGGAGGCATGACAGCTCAAATAAAAGCATGTATTATAATCTGTAGGCATGCCAATGGCCAAATATATGGCCATTGGCATGGAAATGTGTTTAAATTCTACAAAATTTAAGTTTTTTTTTTGGCTGATCTTGGCCGTTTAAGCATAGGGTAGCGGTGCTCAAACATGAAGGTGCTAAAAATAAAAAAAAAAATAGTAAAAAGTCAATTTTAAATGAACTCTGCATTTTGCCATTTTTAGTGTATGGCATGCATAATCAAAACAATACCAGGGAACAGTGGTTGTCAAGGAGAAAGGGACCATGTTAGTGCAGTAACTATGGACTAAGGCAGTGGGGTATGCAAATGAGGGGAAATTTACTGAATCACAAAATATTCTAAGTCCACACACTGCACCTAACCATCATGCTTGCTGTAAGCATACTGGAGCTCTGCGGCTCGTGTTTGCACTTAGCTAATTCCAGCTAAGCGAGGGTGTGTGTCTCAGGCTGTATAGCTTTGTGTACTTTGCCTAAATGGGTATGCTCAGTGCGCACCGGGTCTTAAACAAAAAAAAAAAAAAAGAAAGAAAACAGAAAATGGCAGCACCGTGTACATATAAGCAAGGGGGTGTGTCCAAGACTGTATACCCTTGTTTACCTTGCCTAAACGGGTGTGCATGGTGTGCATTGGGACTTAAACAAAAAAATACCAAAAAAAAAAAAAACAGGAAATGGCAGCACTGTTGACATTTAGGCACTGTATTTGTGCAGCACACCTCAGGCCTTAAAATGGGAGAAAATGGCAAGTGGAACAAGAAAATAAAACAAAGGGAAATAACAGAATACAGCCATTTAAATGCAAGTAATATAGCTGGCAGGTGGAATGTATCATAGTCAGCCAATCACACAGGCAGCATCTGCAGCACACCACTATAAATTGTGCAAACACCTTTCAGTCTGTTTTTTCCTGCAAGCTCTGCACCATAGGTGTACACATACGGGGAAGTTGACAGAACTAAAAAAAAATGGTAGGGGCTTCTGTGACATTGATATATCAGTATGTGTTAGAGGCTGAGGGAAGTGAGGAGGATAATGCTGATTACTGCCTCAGACCAAGGAGGAGAAGAAGAGAGTTTAGTCCCAGGGTAACCTACCAGGCACTACATGATCTGGAGATAGTAGAGCGCTTCAGGGTGGACAGGGACATACTTCAACAAATCATCGAGCTGTGTGGGCTATGCCTCAGACCCAGAGCCAATAGAGGGAAACCCATCCCAGTGGATATCAAGGTATGTGTAGCCCTATAAATACTAGCTATAGGTACTTTCCAAAGACCAACTGGGAATATCATGGAGGTCTCACAGGCATCTGCATCTGGGATACTCCACCAGTTCCTGGATGTCATGCAGCCACTTGTCACTGAGCACATTAAATTCCCCAGCACCCATGAGGAGAGGACTGGCAATATCCATCTCGTCCACTGTGTAGCAGACTACCCAGATGTTCTGGGTGCCATAGACTGCACGCACATCCACATCAAAGCACCATCCAGTGACCGGGGTAGGGTCTACCTAAACTGCAAGGGGTTCCTCTCCATCAACTGCCAGGTCGTGTGCAATGCCCAAGGCATTATCATGAATATGTGTGCTGGCAGCCCTGGAATCTATCACAACTCCCACATCTGGCATTCGTCACAGCTGTACCAGGCATCTGTCAGTGAGGACATCCCATATGGCCATCCAGTGGGGGATGCTGGCTACGCACTGGAGCCGTGGCTGATGACACCCATCAGAAATGTACAAACACCCACACAAGAATGCTATAATCAGGCACACGCACAAACCAGGATCATTATAGAGCATGTGTTTGGGATGTTCAAGTCATGGATCCACTGCCTTGACATATCAGGTGGAGCTTTGCAGTCCTCTCCAGCCACATGTGCACACATGTTCATAGTATGTGCCATGCTACACAATATGATCCTGATGAAACAGCTACAGCAGGAACAAAACGGGGAATGCCCAAACAGCCTCCCACCATTGCCAAGGTCAACACAGGCACAGAGGGACTCATAGGAGAAACATCTTGAGCCTGCCCCTGTAGGCAGATGGAGGCATGCCCAGTATGCCCTGGCCCTGGCAAAGAGGTAACGCATATCACATACACTGACACTGTAGGGACCAAGGGACTGATATCTTTCTATGACTCACACACACACAGTAAAATGGATACCAAACATCACACCACCTATATCTTACCATGTATAAACAGTGTACTGCGTGCATCTGACATAGTCAGCTCTCAAGCACCATCCTCACAATTGCCTCAGGCACAAGGTAAGTCAATTTTCTTAACAATAAATGAGTGGAGTAGAATGTTCTGATAGCATATCTATGGCAAGGGAATTGGGTGGCTTACTGGGATGGCAGCAGACAACTGACAGCTATGTGGGACAGCAGGAAGTGTATGCCCAGCACTGGCTTACCCTAGTTGACAAATACCACTGCAGTATACGTGGTGATCCAAATAACTGGGGGGTCATTGGTCACATGCATGGATGTGAAAGTGGAGGTCCCATACTTACCCCCGGCCTCACCCAGCAGGTCAACTGTAGAAAACCATACCAAAATGTCTGGCAAAGGCCCCGAAATGGTGACATCCATGAAATTCCTGCCTACAGACTTACACAGTGATAGCACAGCAGGTCTGGCAGTGGCAGTATGGCTTTGAAAGGTAAGAAGTCTGAAACAAAAAATGTTTATGCCAGAACAATCTGACCTGTGGCTGATACTGTTATGCCTGTAGTCTCAAATATAGTACACACCACTATGCCAAATGGGGCCAAAATGTTAAGCAAATATCAGGACAGCCTGTGAAAATGTGTATTGTGTACAGATGTGTCACCCCTCCCAGTCATAGGCCCATAGAAATGCAGTAACATGTCCCTAGCCTTAAGCAGCATCCAGCCATCGACTAGAGTGATGGCTGAACATGAACAGAAAGCAATTGTCAGTAACACCCACAGTCAGCCTACTGGTGTCATCCTAGTGTTGTCCACTGCCAGCAGCCTGGGAACATATGATCATCAGAATACACTGCCTTGCTACAAATGGCCTGCATCTGTCACACTTGGCCTACAGGCCACTGGCAAATGCCCATGCCTCACTCACAGTGCCCTGTTAGGGAGTGTCATGAGGTCCATAACACAGTCTACAAAATGCAAAGAAAGGCCATGCTGCTAACTGCTAGGAGCAAACCTGCCAGCCTCAGAGAGCCAGAAATCTGGACAAAGCCATCAACAATGGGGTGATAAAGGTCCAAAGAGAAGGACACATTTGAAATACTGCTCTAATAATGTTAGGAAGGTGATGGAATGATTGTATTAGCATGGAATGTCTGAAGGGTATGAACTCTGAAACTGCAAAGTCAGCTATCAGTTATATCTGACTTCAACCCTGAGTGACTTGCAAAACACTTTTTCTTGAAACCCACACTCATTTAGGTAACCAACCAGATATATGAGTCATGAATCTGGACATTCTCTAAAACTCTGTACAGTTGACAGGCAGGGCTAGGAGTCTAAACATGGGAATGCACTCATTGCAGGCAGTCCTAACCCTGGAAGATGGTGACATGTCTGCACCCACAGAACCCTGGCCCACAGCCATGGGGAGTAACACACCCTTCCCTGATCTTCCCTGACCACTCATCCTATGCAACATCCTGACCCCAAAATATGGCCAGCCAAACCAAATGAGGTGGGCTATACATATATGTGAGGCACACATACACCTACAGGCTGGTCAAACAGTCTGACACACACAAGACCCTCCAAGTGCAGTCAACCTTTGAGAAGACCCCTACGCAAAGTACTGGTAGCTATAGGCCAACATATCTGACCCAGGACACCCCCCACACATATCTTATCCCCTACAAATCTATCTAGAGTTTGCCTGTCACCCTGATCCTGCCTGACTTATATTACCCAACCGTGGACTGGAAATCAAACCATGCCAGAACAGAAATGCACAGAGATTCCACCATTGTAATATATCACCAAGGTGATGGACCATTTCCACAGCTCTAGCAGTCAATTGGTTGTAGGCACACCTCTCAACAAGCTGGATTGTGTAAGAATGCCTAGCATTTGGCCTATAATATTGGTATGTGCATCATCCATCCTGTATTCCTCTGGTAAATCATTGTAATGATCTTAGGAGGTATATCACAAGGTACTGAAACAATACATGACAGTGTCAAACGTCATATATGTCACATGTCTACTAAAATAAATCCTGTAACCCTAGCAACTCATACATTACTAAGAGAAATAGTCACAATCACCATATGACCCATTTTGATAGGCTATCTGCAGATATCCTGCACCAACAGGTTGACAGGTATGGCTGTAGCACAAAAAAAAAACAACAAATGGACTGGAATACGACAATCCCTGGAATGGAGTCCCACATTTACTATAGAAGGTCACACTGGGCATGCTCATAAACTTAGAGAATTGCCAGTAGGATCTAGGAATTAACAGACCTTTCCCACCCAGTGCACTTCCCATTGCCCTACTTTAGCAATCCTGAAGATGTCTGTCACAATAGAAGTACCTTTCGTCAAGCCTCAGACCTATAAGTTCTGTGGCGCATGTAATAACTGCATCACACTATAGTACAAATAACTAGTTAGGTAGAAGTTCTATTCTCAGTCTTGGCAAATGTAAAAGTGTGTGTGTATGTTTGTGTGTGTTTATAAGTTGGAGATCTTGTGCCCATTCAAACCCAGTACACGCCGCATTGCCCTACTTTAGCAGTCCTGCAGATATCCATCACCTTAGAAATCTCTTTCATTAGGTATCAGCTCTATAAGCTTTGTGGCACGTGCAATAACTGTGTAACACTATAGTACAAAGAACTAGTTAGGTATGCGTTCTAATCCTAGTCCTAGCAAATGTAAAAGTGTGTGTTTACAAGTTAAAGATTGTGGGTCCATTCAAGCCCAGTACACTTCCCATTGCCCTACTTTAGCAGTTCTGCAGATATCAGTCACCTTAGAAGTCCCTTTTGTCAGGCCTCTGCCCTGTAAGGTATATGGTGCGTGCGATACCTGCATAACACTATAGTTATAAGTAACTAGTTAGGTCGGAGTTCTAATCCCAGTTCTGGCAAATACATGTGTGTAAGTGTGAATATGTGTAGTTTAAAGTATTTTGTAGCCTCTCTCACCCAGTACATCACCAGTTACCATACTTTACAAGGGCTGGTGATGTTCCTCACCTTAGAAGTACTTTTGGACAACCTTTACCCTCTAAGCTCCATGGTGCATGCAATAAATGCATAACACTGTAGTAGCAATAAATAGATTGGTAGGGGTTCTAATCTCAGTCCTGGCAAGTGTGTATATGTGTGTGTGTGTGTGTGTGTGTGTGTGTGTGTGTGTGTGTGTGTGTGTGTGTGTGTGTGTGTGTGTGTGTGTGCATGCACACGTGTGTGTGTGTGTGTGTGTGTGTGTGTGTGTGTGTGTGTGTGTGTGTGTGTGCATGCGCGTGTGTAAGAATATCATGTCTGTGGGGTGGGTTGCTGTGTTTGTGTGAGAACCATATCCATTGGGGTGGGATTTGCTACTTTTTGCTGTTGCCTACCCAGTACATTTCCCAGTGTCCACATTTCAAGGCACACAGTTGTCATCCACTGCAGAGTGACCTGTAGACACTCTGCAGCCCTATAAGCATTGTGCCATGTGTAATAACTATGTGACAGTATGAAACAGATAACAAGATAGACAGCCCATCTAATCCTTGGATATCACTCCCCACTCAGGAATCATACACAAACACAGTCAGGTAGGCAGCAACCCCTACATCAGTAGGTGGCCTGCAAACTGGCTCACAGATAGAACCCACAGTGTGAAAGCAGCAGACTCCATGTCAGACTGTTAAACAGTCATGAGTGGAGTCCCACAGGTTGTGGACCTGGGTCCCCTCATGTTTGGAATCCACACCTCTGAGGACCAGCCCAATATGAAGGCGCCCTGGCTGACAATGTTTGCAGATGACTCCAAGGTGGGTGCTATTATTACCTCCCCCCATGTGAGGTTGACATCCTTCACAAAGGCCTCTCTAAGACCTATGACTGTTGTCAGAACCCTAGACATAAGCTCAATGCTTGATGATGTGCTGCCATCCCCTTTGGGTACGACATGGCTCCCATAAAGTAATACATTGATGGTAGTCCACTGAACACTGATGTTGGTATAAGGGAACTGGGAACACAGGTTGACAGTGAGCTCTCCATTGACCACCATGGTGCCACTGTCTTCTGAAAGTCCTTACATGTGTCAGTTCTCCTGACTATGGGTGTTGAATCCAGGAAGTAAACGGACTGTGTTTCCCTGTACTCTCCCCTCAGTAGGCCAATCAATGTGTACTATGACCCATTTGCCATGTACCCCACTGGACACCTGCAACAGGAAAGGCTGCAAATGGTACCACACAAAGAGGATCTTAGGTACTACACACTTGCCTCATATGGACAGATTCCAACAACTCCAATGAATCTCTGTCTCATAATGGCTGCTTAGGTGCGATCTCTGCCTGACATATGCAGCCATGTCTGACCCAACCCTGTAAGGAATGCTACATCCAAGTAAACCAATCTGTCCTCACAACATGCCCCAGATACTGCAACCCCATCCTCACAATCAACAGGACATGCTTGAGGGACAGGTTCACAACCCAGAGACTGACCATGCTATGGAATAGATGTCACATACATGTCAAGCAGAGCACATCACTGGCCCTCTTCAAGAGGAATCTGGAGGAGTGGATGGGGAATAGAATACCCACCCTGGGGATCACTCCAGTGACTACACTCAGTAGACACACTGGGGAGTATCATCAGGTGGCATGATGCCTGTGTATTCCCATGGGCTAGTCTTGTAAAGCCTCCATTGCCATTTGCCAAGTGCACACCTATGAATCTTTGAACCTATGGATCTCAGTACTGTCAAATGAGTGTGTGTGTGTGTGTGTGTGTGTGTGTGTGTGTGTGTGTGTGTGTGTGTGTGTGTGTGTGTGTGTGTGTGCATTAGTGTCTATAAAATGGTTTGTGAATGTGAAAACATGTGGGTGAAAGTAGTCGGAGGCCTGTCTCACCCAGTACAACTACCATTGCCATATTTTATAAGTGCTGCAGATGTTGTTCACTACATATGTACCTTGGGACATTCCCCAAACTATAAGCTCTGTGGTGTGTGCTGTAACTGCATAACACTACAATGCCAATAACTACATAGCTAGAGGGTCTAATATGAGTCCTGTGTGTGATCATTATTGTGTGTAAGTGTGTATATGCATAGGTTACAGTATTATGTGGCCTCTCTCACCCAGTACATTACCCATTGTCATAAGTTGCAAAGCCTGGTGATGTCCCTCACCTTAGAAGTACCTTTGGACTAGTGTCACCCCCTTAACCTCCGTGGCATGTGCGATAAATGTGTAATAATGTAATAGCAATAAATAGATAGGTAGAGCTTCTAATCTCAGTCCTGGCAAATGTATGTGAGAGAAGAGTATCTTGTGTTTGTGTGAGAACAACATCCATTGAATGGGCATGATTTCATATTTTATGCCATGGCACTCACAGTACACATTCCTAGGTCTACTTTATGTGTTCCACCATTCACATCAACTGTAGTGGTACCTGTGAACACTCTTCAGCCCTATAAGCCCCGTACAACAGTATGGAATAGTATGGTACGAATAACAAGATAGGTTGGTCTGCTAATGTCAGTAGTGGCAAGTGTGTGTGTGTGTGTGTGTGTGTGTGTGTGTGTGTGTGTGTGTGTGTGTGTGTGTGTGTGTGTGTGTGTGTGTGTGTGTGCGTGTGTGTGTGTGTGTGTATGTGTGTGTGGATTGGTGTGTATAGCAGTGGTTGTGAGTGTGTAGACTTGTATGTGACACTATTATGAGAACTCTCACACCCAGTACACCCACCATCGCCATACCTCACAAGGCCATGTGATGTTATTCACATTACAGGCACATTGTAACACTCATCACACTAGTAGTCCTGTGCCACCTGCAATAACCCCATAATAGTGTGGTACAACAACTTGAATGGGTAAGGGTTCCAAACACAACACTGGCACTTGTGATCCTGTGCGTGCATGTGTGTGTGTGTGTGTGTGTGTGTGTGTGTGTGTGTGTGTGTGTGTGTGTGTGTGTGTCTGTGTGTCTGTGTGTCTGTGTGACCTGTATTCTCTGTGTGTTTGGTCAATACAATATTCTCTGGGGTTGAGAGCATTAGCAATCTGAGGTGTGTTCCACCCACCACACTTACCATTGTCCACTCTACAACAGCTGAAGTCAACCACCATAGACTTATATACAACCCTCCAGCGCTATACGATTTGAGGCACATGCAAGAACTGTTACACAGACCTGGGAAATGTGTGCAGATAGAGCTATACCTTGGCTATGACATGGTTGATGTGTTACAATACTGCCATACCCCTCATTGGTGATGTCTGCAGGGCCACATCCTGCTAACAGACAGACACCTGGAACACATACAGAATACAGCATGTGAGAACATTCAGTTAGTGTTACTAACACCAATAATGCATCATGGCTGAAAAGGTACACACACACTTTGATGTGTACCCAATACAAATGCCAGATGACAGCACCTTACACAGCATTAAATAGCTACACTCTACTAAAGTCACCCTGTGCATCGGACCCATATTAACATGTCCCTGCATTGATGGCAGGGATGGCAGGGATGTGGCACAGCTATCATCATATGCACAGGGTGTTGTGTGGGTTTGCCAGAAGCCTAGGCTGGACCATACAGTTGACATCATGTGTGTGTTTGGGGGGGGGGGTGTTCATTAAATGGACTGTGCAGGAGTGTGGTGTGTGTGTGTGTGTGTGTGTGTGTGTGTGTGTGTGTGTGTGTGTGTGTGTAGGTGACTTGTCTGATGGTGATGTGTATGTTTGCATGCACACAGTCATACCATGTGGGTGCCCTACACAGGGGTATTTTGTACAGCTGGAGCCCATACATGGCATGGTGTACAGTTCACTGACTCTGGCCACTGACATGGGAACTGGGCCTGTCAGGGGTATCACTGGCACCACCAGGGCCGAGTCCAGGTGCAGTACTACTCTCTGATGGTGGCTGCTGCCTGCTGGATCCATGTCCCTGTTGGGATTGGCCAGGACCATGTGCCCATGGCCTGCTGCATCGTGGCATGGACAGCACACCCCCTTCAGTAGTGCTGGTGGTACTGCCAGTATGGGAACATAATGGTGCACGGCCACGTATACCCTTAGCTGATTGTGATGCTGCTCTTCATCCATGTGGCTGCTAGCCATTGTCTGCCAAACACTCAAACACATATATTCCACAGTCGAGGAGTGCCAAGGTCTTCCCTCACTGTCTATCCATGGCCTCAGTATGCTCACGGATGATTAAAGTGAGTTCACAAATATCACCAGCGACAGTGCTCATCCACGACCCTGCATATATGTCTGGTGTTATGTTCATTATATGCCTGTGCCTCCATGATGGCCCAAAACATGGATCTGGTGACTGCTACTGCGGCACTTGCAGCAGGGGCATGATAGGCTGCAATCCTTCTCTGAGCAACCCTGTCCATCTGCCTGTGTGAGATCTTGGCAGCACTCTGACTATGGCTAGTGCCTGCACCCTCATTTACCATAGTCATCAAACTAGCCTGTTCCATGCCACCACCCGCCAACTGTCCATTATCTGTGGCCATTGGTGAAAGGGTATGTGTGGGCATTGTGACTGTGTGCGGGGATAGGTTTGACAATAGTGGTATGCCAACCGATGGGGCAGATTCAGCCCTTGACAACCCCACCTGTGCCTCAATATGAGTATCTTCATGGTCAGAGTCTGCAGAGACACTGACATCAGAATCAGAGCGGGCCACTATGTCCACCTGTGAGGAAAAAAAACGACATATGTAAATTACAACCTGCACTATAAGGTTTGCTGGTATACACATACACACACACACACACACACACACACACACACACACACACACACACACACACACACACACACACACACACACACACACACACACACACACACGCACGCACACACACACACACACACACACACACACATACAGGTAAGGTGCTTCAAAGGCATTACACAGACCTCACATTGGCCAACTGGGGACATTCACAACACACAGTCAGACAGTAACATACACACTCTGGACAGACGCTCAGGATCATGAGTGCAGCCCTTTCCAATTACTGTTCCTACTAATATACACCTCTGGGATATGTGAGTGGTGTTAGTAGGTGATGCCCCTTCACCTAGCACACAATGCACCCATGTAAATTATTGCTGTTCACCTGTATAGCACTGTGGCAACTCTTACAGAGCATATCTCCCAACTGTACAGAGTTTTGCTGACTGTCTAGTTGTGTGTCTGATATGTTTGGTCTGTTCCTCATAACTCCTGGGTTTGTCTGATACGTTACTGGGATTGACCTGTGGATTGATGTCACTAATTAATGTCCTAATTTGAAGTGCAGACTGAATAACCTGCAGTACATGTATGTTAAAACAAAGCCAGTTACTCAAACAACTTCCCAAGCTTACAGTGGATATAGTAAGTGTACACACACCTGTTAACATACCAGGTTTTGTGATATATCACATGAGACCTCAGAAATCAGGCCATAGCATTGCCATCATTTCATATGACATATAACCTGTGCAATCCAACTAAAAAACATTTACATCAGTTGCGGGTAACATATGGTAAATGAAATGGGTACAATATTTATTTTATTTATTTATTTTACATTTGTTGACCAGAATAGTCTGACTGGATACATGTCCATTTTCAGCAGAGGCCCAGGGAGAAAAGCTCCAAAGTAGTTACAAAAGCAAACATAACATAATACAAATTAAGCACAGTTTACAGACTCTATTGAGACATGTAAGTTATACAATCTCACAAACTTGTGATATGGTTTATCAAATTACAACACAAATAAACTGCAGGTGAAAATAGCATTGGTACACAAATATAATTAAAGATTTAGTCAAGCTTGGAGCAAGGACATAACCAATGAGAACTGAAATACTGCTTGAGACTTTTCTTGACTTGAGATAGGGTAGTCTCTAGAGTGATGTCAGCATGCAGTGAGTTTCAAGTTTTGCCAACAGAGTCACCGGCTGAGTTGTTGGATTTGGCAGTTTGAACTACCAGTCTATTAGATGAGTGAAGTGGTCTGAGGTTGCAGTGGGGGTAGGTAATATTTTTAAGTGCATGTGTATTATCAGGTTGGTTAAGTACTTTATGAGCCACTATAAGTTGGTTGTACTGAATTAGGCTAGGCAGTTCTAGCCAACCAAGACAATTTGTTTTTTACAGTGATGTGTTCTGTAGGGCATGCCAGTGGCAAATCTAGCTATGTGATTATAGCAGCTAGAGAGTTTATTAAGATCAGTTTTGTTTAAGTTGGTAAGTAAAGGGGGGGGGGCATAGAAAAGGGTAGAGAGTAGATGATAGTGGGCAATGGCAGTTCTAGCAGGTGGGGTAAGAAATGGTTTAATCCTATATAGTGAGCCAAGTTTTTTATTAATGGTTTTCATAGTTTTATTGACATGCATAACAAATTTAAAATTATCTACGATAACACCTAGAAGTTTCATATAGACATCTGGGGAGATTATGGTGCCATTATTAGACTTAATGGAGAAGGATAATACTGATGACCTTTGGGTGGGGGAGAAAAGTAGTAGTTTTGTTTTGTTAGGGTTTAAAATCAGATGATGATCAGAAAGCCAATTTTCAACTATGTTAAAAATATTCTGCGTTAATGTCTGCAATACTGGCTGGGAGGTGGCAGAGCAAATCAAAGTGGAGTTGTCTGCATATTGAATGCAATTTGCTTTTTGAGATAACAGTATGGAGGTCATTAATGAAAATGGAAAACAAAAGAGGTCCCAGAATAGACCCCTGGGGGACATCTAGGGTGTCGGGAAGGAGGTTGGATAGTTTATTCTGCCATAGGATGGCTTGTTGTCTATGACACAGATAAGATTGGAACCATTGGAGAGAAGGATTGTCTAAAGAAATTGCTTTCAGAGTATGGATGAGTAGTTGGTGGTTAACCATATAGAACACCTTTGAAAGATCCAGAAAAAGGTCTGAAGATAATTTGTTATTGTTTCTGTAATAGTTTATAATGTTGGAGAAGGCAAGGAGGGCTGAGGTGGTACTGTGATGTGGCCTAAAGCCATGCTGAGAGTTAGCCAGTAGGTTGCTCTGGATTAGATAGTGCAGAAGCTGTTTATGGATGTACTTTCCATAATTTTAACCAGTGGTGATAAGATAGCTCTGGGTCTAAAATTAGGCAGTTCAGTAACGCTACCACCTTTATGGAGTGGTATGACATGAGATATTTTCCAGTTACGGAGGACTGTAGCTTCTGATATGGTACATTTGATTAGAATGGAGACAGGGTATGCTATGGCATTTGCAGCTTTTTGCAGATACTCAGCAGAGAGAAGATCAGCAGATAAAGTAGTAGTTTTTAGTTTTTTGATTAGGGTATGATTAAAAGATGTAGAGACTGGTAGGAAGCTAAAGGAGTGCTGGGTACTGAGAATGGCATCCAGTAAGTTAGAGGAAATCAGAGGTAGCTGACTGGCTAGGGCCTGGATAGTCTCAGTGAAGAAACTATTAAAGGTGTTAGCAACATCCCCTGGTAGTTTATCTGTAGAGGCTGAAGGAGTTGGTGTGGTGGTTTGTCCTGGGTGCAGTACTTTATTTATACCCGCCCAACACTTTGTTATTTTGATTTCTCTGCTGGAGATGGAAGTAGAAGTTTTTTTATCTAGTAAAATGGATCTTTTTGTCTCATTCCTTAATCACCGATATTTAATTTGATCTAGAGGGGATTTAGTGGTACACCATATGGTCCATGCCTTATTTCTGAGTGATTTTTGATTTGGTATCTTTAGAGTTCCACGGTGCAATTTTTGTTTTGGTCCTAATGGGGTGAGCAGGAGCATGAGAATCAAGGATGGCAGGAATTTATTGTTAAAGTAACAACAGCTTCATCCAGGGGCAGGGATTTTAGGGCAGACCAAGTGCATGGTTTGAGGTTGTCTTGAAACTTGGTAGGGTTAAAGCTCTTATTATTTCTCACTGTTCTATAGGTGGGCTGGTGGGGATTATTGGCTTTGTGTTTAATTATAAAGGTAAGCAAGTGATCACTAGGGTAATCAGGGAGGATCCCTGATGTATACATTTGGGGGTGACTATTGATTAGTTTCCAGTCTAGTCTACTTTCTTTGTGATTAGATTTGCCTGTCCTGGTGGGGGTGGCTATGATCTGTAAATAGATACAATAGGCTGGTTTCATGAGTGTGCACATCATTAAAGTAATAATCTGTTAAAGCACCTTTTGATTTAATCACAGCATTCAGTCCTCTTGGGAAGGTGTCTATCAGCATGGCACATCTTGACTTGCCAATGTTTGCACATTCTCCCTTGCAAAACACCGCCAACTATGTCAGACTGCAACATGTGCACTGCCCTCTTCAGGTCACCCTGCATATATCCTATTGGATGTAGGTGTGGGCCCTGGCTGGGCCAATGCAGAACATTGTGTGTGTTCTGGTGAAGCCATCCTTTTGTTGATTTGGATGTATGGTTTGGGCCATTGTTGTGTGGAACTGTGGAAAGGTGGAATTCCTTACCATCCACAGCTATGTGGCAGACACCAGCAGTACTGGAGTCACAAGGGTCTGGTGTTTGGAACTGTTTGTAATCCCCTCCAACTTGGCTACAGCCCCAGTTTCAGTTTGTGAACAGCAACCCCAAAGCAGGACACTGCCATCACCATGCATCACCGTGGGGTGGTGGTGTTGTGGTGATGTGCATTGGTGTTATTGCTCCAAACAAACCTATCAGAATTGTAGTCAAAGAGCTCAACCATGGCCCCATATTATCATAACACATTTTCCCACTTGCTTTTTGGAGACCTGATATATTTTTTTCAGACTTTCTCCAGGCTTGGATACTGTATGGTGTGAGGAACTGCTGCCATCTTCCCTACCCTATAGGCAAGACATATGGAGACCACAGAAGATTGTTGTGACATGTAGTACACATCCAGTATTTGCCTTTGCCGGAGATTCTGGCTACTCATTCACTTTTGCTGTAGGGCTTCTTGCAGCCTCCCTGGCCAGTTTTGGTCTTGTATTCTCATAGAATTTGGTGGGATGTCCACTTCTTCATAATGACACTGTAGCCCCATATTTTCATCACCTTTTGATGACTGTTTGCACTGTGTTCCATGGTATGCACAATGCTGTGGAAATGTTTTGGTACCTTTCTCCAGGCTGATACATCTCAAACATGTGGTCCCTTAGCAGCTTCGTCAGCTCTATGCAAACCATGGCTGTTGCTGTGGCAGGCAAATGGGTATATGTTAGGATAATCCTGGTAGGACAGCTGACCGTTATTTGCTGTTAATCAAAGAGTCTCTGTAATTGATGGCAGGTGTGTGCCCAATAAGATGTACTGCTGTAGTTATATCGAAAGCTGCCTCAACACAGTAGTAGCTTCAGCCTGTGCACATATATGCATCTAGGTTGTTGTTCTATTGTTATGTGTCATTATTGTTCCCCTAACAGATTTGTTTGCTTTACAATTGAATTGTACAGGTTATAGGTCACATGAAAGGTTGGCAGTATTTTGAAATTGTCTATTGTGCTCTCCTTTTTCTATATCACAAATACCTTGCATTTTGACAGGTGTGTACACCATTTATATGCACTGTATACCACTTATTTTTACAATATGACCCTAGTTTTGGGCCTTTGTCCCCCCATTTTGTCAGTCTTTGTCCAGATGTCCTGCAATGACAGGTTGTGAGGTATGCTACAGATATGTGACATCTCCTGAAAATAGGCCCCTGTGATGACCACCGTGATGCAATGCAGTAAACACCATCACAAGTGAACATGCAGATATTGCCAAATGGCTGAGTGTAACAGTTATGTGCATGGTCACATGCATGAAATTTAGCATGCCTGGGGTACTGGTGAGCAACAACAGGAAAATCCCATACTTACCATCTTCAGGCTGCTGTCCCATGTGCAGACCAGAGGGAGGTATTGTCAGCAGATTTGCATTAGGCTTTGGTACAAGATAAATTCTTTGTTTCTACCCAGGTACAGTACACACTGTGATATTACACAATTTGCTGTCCTTGACCATAGATATGTACTTGTGTGCATTACTAAACCACACCCACTAATCCATTTTGCACTGACATATGCATTTAGAGACTATATAGAAGACAGTTTAAATGCTATCTCATTACATTGATGTGCTCTTTGGTCTTACCTGGATGGTCCTTGCCTGTTGCCTGGGTGCCACCCACCTCCACAACTGCTGTTTTCTATGTCTGAGGTTGTGTCGGGGCTACCCCAAGGTTGGCAAGGAGCTGCTCTGTCTCCATAAGTGGGGTCTGTGTAGCTGGCCCACCAGCCGTAGCAGTATGGTCCTTCACTAGAGCAGCAGCCCTTTCCCGGGTACTATGTATCAGGTCAGTTGTACTATGCCTGACCCGATCATATGTGCATCCATTGTGGCCCAAGATGTTCACTCTGTGGATGAACTCATCCTACAGGGCAGTCCGCTCCCACAGATTGTGCCAGCTATGGCCAAAAAGGATGGCATAGTTTAAGATTACAGTTTCTGTGATGGCTGCTGTCCCCACATCGGTGTAAGGCAGTTGCTGCTGCATGGCACCTGGAAGACATAAACAGGGAAACACATCACATGACCTCAGATATTTCCCAGAGTTGTTTACAGAGCCAGCACATGAATATTGACTATCATTAGCCACCACTTACAAACGCACCATAACCCTGTACCTAGCAGCACTGTATGAACATGCATTGTACTCCTGGTCCTGATGTGTCATGTTCCCCCCATTGAGAGCCAGTACATAGCGTAAACCACCATTCATCATTCACGTTTGTGTAGAGGGATGACAGTGGCCATGTTCCTTGCAGATGGGATGTCAATGGTGCTCCGGCTTTGCTTGCATATAGTGTGTAATGGAGCTGGAAGCATATGCCTGGGCATGTAGGATGCAAACAGGAATGTTATCAGGCCCCAAGGGGACATGCTTTTGTTAACTTTTATTAGGCAGTTTGCACCTGATCCATGATGATGAGGGAAGGGGTGTGTCTGCTGTGCATATCCACCTATACAATATATGATGGTGAGCCAGGGGGTGATGTTTGCCCTAAACCTGCAGCAGGTTAGCTGTAGCTATGGTGTGTGTGTGTGTATGAGCTGTGATTGACCACCATTACAGGGTGGGTTGAGTTGTTGCCTCTGAGACTGCAGACATATGTGAAGATGGCCATGTGATTGCCCTTAGTGGATGTGTCCAATTTGTACTCATAGTTAGCCTTACAGTAATCCACCTGTGACCTAATATACTCATTCAGACAAAGGTTGACATACTGCCCAGTTAGTGCCTTCTCCTACTTTACTCTGTACAACCAATATAACATCCCATTATGTGCTTTGTGCATTGCTGGTGTCCAGTAAAGGGGTTTACTCTACTTTGGTGGAGGCAGGTTTTACAAGTAAGGTATTGCTGAGGCCATACAGCTCTTTGGGTGGTCATATATCTGTTTGTAGTAGGCATGGACACAAGGTCATAACACAGTTGGACACCTCTATAATTTCAATGTGATACTCATGCTTATTCTAGTACCCATGTCTGTGTCACGGCAATGACATCACCAGTAGATGTAGAGGTGTAACTCTGTTGGATGCAGAGAAACTAAGATTACACACGTGTACAACATGTACAGCTTATTTACCTGATGTTTTGCATCCCATGTCAGTTGTTATGAGGCAGCTAGGTACACCTACCAATACATACATATGCACAGGTAATACCTGCTATACATTTCTGTTCTGTGTCACTATGGCACACTGTAATTACACTCTTGCTGCCCAGTCATTCCTGTCAACTTGTTAGGGCAGGACATCTGGAGAATGCTGCACATACATGGTGGGCTATGGGCCAAGATTAGTGACACTTTCTTCATATTGATGTAACACACATATATCATTTGATAGTACAGTAGCCTTTGCATTCACAGACATACCCTGGAGGATGTCCACCACTAATATGGCAGGCATGGAGGAGAAAGGCTAATAGTGTGGTAGTGAGGGTAGGACCTTTTAATGTTCCAAGTATGACTGGTGTGGGGACAGAGCTAAATGATATGATGGACAGAGGAAAGGTGGATATATCGTGTGTACCAGAAACCAGATGGAAAGGGGGTACATCTGTGTGTATCAGAGTCGGGTACAAATAGTTCTATCATGGTGTGTATGGGGGTGGACATGGTGTAGGGGTTAACCTGAAGGAATGTTATGCCAATGGTGTTTTTGGAGATGATGAGTGTTGGGTAGAGTGATTTTATGAAGCTGTGTATTGATGGTGTAATAATTACATCATGATGACATCATCATTTGAAAGTTTAAAATGAACAGAATGTGTTAGATCTTTGTCTGATGAAGTATAATATTCTATTATATGAAAGAGCTCACAATCTGTATTTTGTTATTTGTAGAATAAACGCAATTATTTCAGTTGGTCGTTCGTTCCTGGTTTATTTTTGACACAGTACTTCAGTGATTTTTAAGTTTGTCTTTTTACTTTTCATTGTTTGTTAATGATGCCCCTGTGTTTGGGCCTCTGTCTGTCAAGTATGTCTAGCTTTGTCCAGATGTCATACAGTAAGAGGTGGATAGGTACGGTATATCATTATTTAGTGACTTCATTCCTGATATCATCCCAGTGATGTATCAGACTACCAGCCATGTTATGTGTAAGAGGCCTTATATATGAGGACAAAGCCTGAAAATTCTGTAGGACTCTGTACATTTGGGAGGTCTGTGTATTTCTTGCAGTTGTTGACAGACTGTCAGGATTGTGTAGCAGTGTATTGTGAATATGTTTAGCCTTTGTAGGGACTGGAGTAGATGTAATTGTTATGGTTTCCTTTCTTTCTGACTTTGCATGCTGCCCCAGTTTCTCATGCTCTATCAACTGTATATGTTTGTAGGGGAGGACTGAGACATGTCCCATACCACAGTCGGGCATCATACTACATTGTGAATTGGGTCAGTATATGTAGGGGTAGTGTGTGAGTGGCAAACATGCTGATGGTTTTGTTCACACAGTCCTTATACTCTACTGTTCATTTGGCTTACCAGTATGTGACTGTGACTGTGGTGGACTTGGTTATGGATATGCACTTTCACATTGGTGTCTGTTTTTTAGTGCTGTTACATTCCTATAGTGCCTGATACCTTTACAAATACATGTGTAATTCCCCATAGCAGATTTGGATTATTGTTGTGTCAGTCTAACTGTAGTTTAGACAGTGCTTGGTGACATGCCTAGCAGCTCTGTGTAGTTTCCCCACTGTGATGTTATGTCCAGATATTTATGGGATGTACTGTTACCTGGCCCCCATACGTGTTGTGTATTTCTGACACATTAGTGGGATGATGTGAGGATTTAAGTCAATAACTAGTGGGAAGTAATTGGGTTTTGGACTTGTGCTATATCAGTCAATATATGTTGGAACAGAAAGGAGGGTGTGACTGCAGCAACCGTGTCAGATTATCTACTCCAGTATTTGAGATATGTCCCTATTTTCATGGCTTCCACCCTCCACTTTGTCAGGCTTGGTCCATATTCATTGCACCAAGGGGTTATAAGCATACCTCTCAACTGTCCAGATTGTGTCAGAATGTCTAGGTTTATTGCTCATATTTCTGGTCTGTTCCGCACATTCCTTAATTCTATTTCTCTGGTACATCAGTGTGATGATGTCAGGATTCCTGTCAGTAAGTGTTGACATACATTTCATTTTCTAAACTCACATCCTTCAGAACATGTATGCTGAAATTTACATTACTCTAGCAACGTTCAGCATTTATAAGAGCAATATCTACATTATGCTCCTAGTTTTAACCCATTGTCCCCCCATTTTCACAGCCATTAGCCGGAATTCTTGCAGTGCAAGGTTGAGAGTTATGGTGCTGAGGTATGACTCCACTACATGTTATGAGTATATATATATATATATATATATATATATATATATATATATATATATATATATATATATGTTTGCATATATATTTTTTTGCATTTTATATATATATATATATATATATATATATATATATATATATATATATATGTATGTATGTATATATATTTTATATGTATATATTTTATATGTATATCTCTAATATTGTTGTATATACTTTCTCATATTCATCTCACCATACATATCTTATATGTATATATTTATATATGGAAACATGACTGATTCCACAGTGTTTTTCACTACTATTCAATGCCTGTACTGAATGATGTATTTGGAAAAGCAACAGAGAATTCTACAGCTCAGATGGTGTAGCGGTACATTGCTCTGACATGTGTGTACAGGGTCCTGGGTTTGAGACATGGCAGCACTGATTATTTTGTTGCTGGACAGAACAATGGCTGATGGAGACAGGGTGATTAAGGCAGTTTTAAGCAGTTGCAAGCGGGTTTGTGTGGGTTTGCATGATGGTAAGCAATGCCAGCACATGGTTAGCCATACAGATGCTTAAACTGTGTAGGCATCGCTTAGCGTTGTGCAAACTCACTTACTGACACTTACTCCTGCTTACCCTCATGCTAATTTCTTTAAAAGAAAAGATAAAAGGGGTGATAGGACAGTGGTGAAAAAAAAAATGCAAAGGGAAAAACAATATAAGAGATAGCTAAGGATGTGCAGGATGGGAGTAGGGAAGGGCTGTAGCTGTCCATTTCTTCTACAGCAACAGCTGTGCACTTCAACAAAATTTGGAGGTAAATTTGGACACTCAAACCCCTGAGAGAGGGGTGAGGACAACAGTAATGTGTTGTCAAGCCATTTGGACTGGATTACATGTGTCCAGTGGACACGTATGCAAAATGGACTGCTATGTATGGGGCATAATTTTTTTTGGGGGGAACAGATTGTCCTTTTTTCTTTTTTAAGGTGAGAGTGGGATGTTGGGGAAGGAGAATAGGTATAATTGAGGAGGAAAGCTGGGTAGGAAGACAGACATGACAGACAAGACAGCAGATGGGGTGGTATATGACATGTGGAGGGGTAAACACCTTGGACAGGGAGGGTGGTTTGGAATCGGACACCCACAAGCCCCCAAATGGATACAGTGGGACTGAGGTCCCCACCCATGGGCAGTCACCACCACACCTTCATGGCCCCAAATGTGGCTGTGCTGCAGGCTGAGCAGGAGGGGCAAGCTGACCTTCAAGATGTGCCATGCGGCTCTCAAGCTGGCATAGCTGATCTGCAAACTCCTTTTGGAGCTCACTAGCACCAAACCCCAGACCTAACTATGGGTGATGCTGTCCTGTCCATGCCCACTCCCAGGGGGGAATGGGCCCCATCCCCCTGAGACAGTTCCACCCAAAGGTGGTGCAGGACCAGCAGATGAGGAAGTTCCAGGCTGGGTCCCAGACATGCTGGGGCCCGGTGCCACAGCCAGATGAGGTGGGACAGGTGGATCCACTGGGATCAGCCTTCCTAGACATGCTATGGTATTGAGGTTTTACAACATATGTTGGTTAGTCATGAACAACACATTCCAGGATTAATTCTAACAGCATGCATGGGTGTTCCAATTGACACCATAAAATGGAGTTGAAACAGTTGCATACCAAACAGAACACGTGCATATATGGAACCACAATGGACATTATAACAGCATGCAGGTTACATTGATAGCAACAGGCCACCAATGATATTATTTGAACAGGGAACATTAATAATCAAACATTTAAATAGTTGTAGAGCAATAAGACACATCTCAACAGCAGGTTTGGTGAAAAATATACCCGTTGATATATGTGTATAGATTATTGGTGCAGATAGGGTAGGGGAGAGAGAGAGATGTCAATTAACAACTGTATAGGCTTCAATTGCTCACAGCTGTAATGATCATTACTCTACTCATTACTCTCCATGTATGACCTCACTTTACATTTACCTATAGCCTTGGGTTGGGCAGTGGTATGTTTGCAAAAAGTGTATTAATAATGCCTTTTAAGGCTGATATGAACATTCCCTTACCTGGCAGATCTATGGAGGAAATGTCTGTTAACACTGTCTGACTGTTTATACCCATATTCACATAGTCAAGGTTACATATGTGCACTCATACTGTGTGTATGTGTGCTACTGCCATACTCTGCCTTGATTTCTATCGGTCACCCTGGATGTTGGCAGCAGTGAACACTAGACATAACAGCGTGACACTTGCGGGACATTTATCAGAGGAGACTACTTGGTGTATGTACTTATCTTGCTGTCATTTGCAGCCTTGAGGTTGGACAGTGGCTGTTGTACACAATGTATAAGTACAGCTTTCTTACAGCTAATATATACCTTTTTTTACCTGGTAGACCTGTGGAGGAAATTTCTGTTAACACTACCTGACTGTTTCTACACATACTCACATATTCACATATTCCTGGGTTAAATTATACATACAGCTTACTACCACTCCCGAGATTCGAACCGTGCCTGTTTGTGCAAAAAAGTACAACAAGTTTGTGTTTCATCAGCATCTTGGTTATACAATCTTACCTTGTAATTCTGACATTCATGCATGGCAGGTAGTTCTTATATTGTGTATTCATACTTTGACATAGCACAGTCTGGAAAACACTGGTTAACACAACATTACTATTCAGGTATCAGATCTTGGTGCATGGAGCATTTCATATAGTTAATCTCCAGTTTTACAACTCCACAATCTTTGTCAGATGATCCTCAATTATTTAATGCTTTCAGAGCCATAGTTGCTGTGCATAACCTGTATACATTTAGATTCATACCAGCACATTCCAAAGTAAACACAACAATCTGGGGTTTTGAGTTTTATTGACAAGTACTGACACTTTTATTGATATATACCCTGTATGTCACTATTACTCTGCTAATGTCTCATTTATTCCGTACAAACAATACACATTTTTAAATACTGACAGGTGACATTCTACTCCTTTCTATTTATTTGCCCTGAATACTATAAGCTAGATTTGTACTCACCAGCCTTGCGATGCAGCCTTACCAGATTGCTGGTGTGGGCGTCCATGTTCGCGGTCATCGCATCTGCAGCTGCACAGGAGATAGAGAAACATTTATGCATACCTATCCATCACATGCACAGGCTGGACTTTGGTAAACACTTATTGATACTGATACTTACACACGTCTGGGACATTCCTCACTCATGCGTCTTGGACCCACTGGTCCAAGATCTCTCTCTTCCTACGCTTCAAGTCAGCAAAGTGGTGCCGGACCTGCTCACCAGTACAAGGGATGCCAGTGGCACTATTGAGATCATGTGTGAGACTGCCCCATGCCTCTGATTTGTTTTGGGAGCCCTGGTACTGGTCCTGCAGCAGTCTCCCTTCATGGTCTTTTACTAGGAGTCCAACCATAACCCTGGACTCCTGAATGCCCCAGCGCTGAACCCAAAAGGGCACACCATCACCAACACCAACCATAGTGCCTGCAGTGATGAGCTATAACTAGTTATGGGCTGTATTCCCGCCTGCAAGGTTTAAATAGGGCTGATCTTCCACCCTTTTCCATCACTGGACCATTTTTGAATATGCTGAGCTAAGTTAAGCAATAGGCAAACCAGCTTAGCTAAGGTTGGCAGTGCTTAAAGGGTCATATGTTGAGCTCTGCTTACCAGTGCCAAATCCTCTTAGCTGGGCTACTCAGTGCTTAGCATTTATATTTAAGCAATGGTTACACCAGCTAAGCAGAGCTGACTGCTAGTTAGCATTGCTCAAATTTCATTTTATAGACTATCAGGTGTATGGGATTCATTCATCATTACTGACATTATCATTTTAAATTTACCTTCCATGACACCCCCGCTATGTGCTTTCATTTACATTTATTCTTGTATGACTATACTGTATGAGTCACTTGTATTTATATGGGGGTTTCACATATTTTCTGGACTTACACCTAAATTTTGGACTTGCTACACTACCCCGATTGATAAATATTATCTACTACCTTATTTAATAAAACATAAGACTTTTAATATTGCTTTTACATGTGAAAGTGAACAGACTTCATTGGGGCTTAAACCGTGAATGACTGCATGCAAAGCTCTAACCACTATGCTATTTCAGCTTAACATATTTACCTGTATATTTCTATTTAGCTCCTTCAGATATTTAAGTTATGCTAAGCACAGCTGCACAACACGCACACCCACTCAGCTATACTTAAACTTTACTTGGAATGATTAAAAAAAAAGATAAAATGGATTTTAAATTTTTCTCACTTTAGGGGTGTGCACATACCTCCAACCTCTTTCAGCAAGACATCTGGACAAAGTCATAAGTAATGGGGAGACAAAAAGGCACAAGTTTAGGGGCGATTTTAAAATTTTCTCTTATAAACCTTACATGTTGATAGAATAACTGGTTTTGCATTGCATTTTCTCACATGTATGATGGCTGGTACTCAAATGTCTGTAATTACATACTTTTACTTTGGCCTTCAATGGCCAGATATGTGGGCAAAACTCTGGACATTCTGCGAATATCTCAACAGTTATGCTGTATATCCACAAACAACTGTTATTTACATTTAACAGTGCCGTAATGGCACTTTCTAAGTGCAGGGGGTGTGTTACATGTGCAGGCACTGCTATGACATGCCCCCTGCACTCATTCACAGATTGTGTCCATGTAGGAGTTACAGCAGTGCACCTTCATGAATATGCAAGGTGCACTGCTGTGCTGCATGTACATGATCCACTCCGTGCAAGAATACACAGAACTTTATTGAATCCCAAGGCATATATCAGTCATTGGTTCCAGATTTCATCAAAAAAAAACATCAAAGAGGGGGCATGGCCAAGATATGCTCTATATCAGCAGTTTTCTTTAGCTCTGCCAATTTAAACTTTTATGACATGATTTTTTCTTCAAAATTAATCCAAGAAGAAATTTTCTTTCATATATTATACTACAAACCAGTATTCTCTAGGATTATTAAAACAATTGCCTTAATACAGCCTTTTTTCCTATCAAAAAATACTTTGGAAAATGTATCTCATCACTGGCTTTCAGAATGAGCTTTTCAAGGACAAACTTTCATGAAGCTATACTTAAAAAGGAGCTACAATCTTTACTTATTAATATCAAGGAATTATCAACAAAGACAGACAAAATGGATGTAAAACTGGATAATTTCAAAGAAAATTGCTCTAAACAGATGGATTTACTACATGAAGATCTTCAGCAACAAAAAACACAAATAACAGGAATTGAAAAAGCATTAAATTATATGGACAGTAGGCTACAAGAAGGAGAAAATAATATAGAATGTCTCCTAAAGCAAAATACATTACTTCAAACAAAAGTAGTTGATCTGGAAAATAGGTCACACAGAAACAACATAAGAATCTTTGGTTTACCAGAAAACATTGAAGAAAACAACTTAGTAAGATTTTATCTTCTTGGTTACCAGATATACTTGATTTACCAGAAGTTCTTTCTTATGGCATCAAAAGAGCTCACATATCTTTAATGTCTTCTAAAACTAATAAGCCCTCACCTATATAATTTATTGTCAAATTCTTATCACATGATAAAGAAATAGTTCTTAAAACTGCATGGTCTAAAGAACCTAAAAAAATAAAAGATGCCATCATCCACTTTGATAATGATTATTCTCCAATGGTTATTGCCAAAAGAAAACTGTTTCTTCCATTAATTAAAGAACTTAAAAAAGCCCAAATTAAAACTCATATTTTATTTCTTACCAGGCTGAGAATTTTTCTACATTATGGTCCCAAGATTTTTGAAGACTTAGACTCTGCTTTGGTATTTTTAAGATCAAATAAAATATTGGACAAAATTGAAGAAATGGAATGGGCTAACTCCTCAATTAAAGAGAATGGCAGAAGGTGCTTCATGGAAAACATCCAAAAAAAAAGAGAAGAAAATGAAAAATAAGTAATACTGGATACACATGCATATCTGAATATTTGCCTAATTACACACTTTTGAGTTCTTGTTCTTTATTAAAAGGATATCAGATGTTTATATCATAGAATCACAAAAAATCCTTACAGTTTAAAAATATGTTTTTATATTTTAAACTGAAGAAAAAAGAAAGTTATCAGCTTAAGAAGTTATAAAAATAATAAGGTTAGTAAAGATGTTCATATATTTCTTGTCTTCCTGTTATACAAATTTTCCATATATAATCTTTGTATTGCTGAGTGCCTGTTTGTATAAAAGGAGACTTGTTTCTGTGCTTAAAACATATGAAGTTGCATAATGTGTGCTTGTAAAAACCTGCATCTCTCCAAATAGTCTCCTATGCTCGAGACTCATTTTTTTTTTCATAAAAAGTGAAAACATTTAGTTTTCCTGCTGGAACTGTCTATGTACTTTTTTCTTGATGTTCGGGCTCGAGGGATCAAGTGTTGATCCAGTCTCATACTCAACAAGCATATGTGACTTTGGAATTATGTGTAACTGTTCCAGTTGAACTACGAACCATGACAATGCAAATATGTGATTAAAAAGAATGTGGCATCATGAATAACCTCCATATATGGGAAATTCTTATTAAAACAACTTAAAAGACCTAAAAGTAAGCATAAATATTGTGTTAATGGTTAAATGTATAAATGTTTAATATATCATGGGTAATTGCTCACTTGTTAATCCAGGATTGAAGGCTGCATTTTCTTAATGAATCAAAAACAAGTATAAACAAAAGTATTTATTTATTTGTTTTTTATTTCTTTAACTTTTTCTTTTTAGTGCTATGACCTGACTTATTCATAAGTGCTTGTAATATACTTAATATATGATATCCATTTATAATATAAAAATAGAGTTTTAAAGTTAATAATTGAAACTTAGTTATTATACTCAATATATGACAATCTACTATTTTACTGATAAGATCAGTACAACTATATAAAGTATGACACAACATTTAATAAGATACAAGTGAAGTAATGACTGGTATTAAGGGGTTGAGATGCAAACACCTTCACACAACAATCATTTGTAGAATGTATATATATTATATGGTATAGTAAATGATGCATAACCATTTTCAAACAGTAAATGACTTAGATGTGTGTTAGTAATATGCAAAGTATCAACAGAAACTATAGAGTACTATACATTTTCATGTTGGTGATTAATTCATTTAATTGTCTTTTTGGTACTGTAAATCTACAAAATAGCTTGCAGTATATTCCACTTTAAATATGAGTTGTCTAATAAGTAATTATTGACTGAAGTCTGAGTTTTACTTGATATTTAAATATTTATTCTGATACTTACTAAGCAAAAGAGAAATCTAAAAGAAGAAGAAATTAACTTCTATTAGTTTCCCTAAATGCTCATGCTTTTACATTATAACACTATTGGTTAATAATTAGAACAGATTACAGTTGAATTTGACTTTTAAAATAACTTATTTGATTGCTCTCAGGTATGCTGGATAATCAGAAAGTTAGATGTGCTATGATTTTGTAATTATTATGATTTATATTAAGATATATAAGTTGGAAATAGCATTGCTTAGTATGTTATTAAGGTTCTCCTTTATATCTACAAAGATATAAACTATAGGATATTTGGAACAATAAGCTCATTATTTTACATTATTATGTAACTTTGTACTATGTGATTTAAGTTACATATTAAGGAAAAATGAATAGTAGTTGATGAGTTATCTATTCACATTGAACACTACTTATTCTATGGGGGCAGTATCTGAACAACTGCTGTTATAGATTGGGTGGAAGATTTGGGTGGCAAATGCTACTCACATTAAGATTTGTAACTCCAGGAAGGGAAATGGTCAGTTTAACTTTATGAGAATAAACTATTCTGAGTATAAATATTCTTCCTGGACGTCCACTAATTCTGATATGTTGAACATTTTTTACTCACTAGCATTAATATTGAGGGGAGTAAGCAATAAATTAACACACAATAGAGGGAGAAGAATAAAAGCAAAAGGAAAAAATATAGGAATAATGGTTAATTTCATTCTAACATTTATACACATCTAAAATGTTTCTATTGAAAGGTATTTCTATTAACATTAATGGTCTGAACAATCCATGTAAAAGAGGAAGTATACTTAAATACTTAAATTTACACAAATCTCACCTAGTTTTCTTATAAGAACTGCATTTATTAAAAGAAGATCTATCTACATTAAATTCCAGGAAGTATACTATATAATCTAGTTCAGGACACACTCAAAAAAAGAGGAGTAGCTATTTTATGGAGCAATAGATTACCTCACCCTAGGATTATAGAATCTTATAAGGATAATAAGGGAATGTTTTGCTCAGTCACAATTGAAATGAATAGAAAAATATTCGCATTTATTAATATATATATTGGATATATGGAAATGGTGTGAACACAATTAAACAACATTTAAATCAAATAGTGCTGCTATCTAAAGGGAACATTGCAATGGTGGTTGACTTCAACTGCATTTCAAGTGAAAATGAAACTAGTGCTCATAGTAAAAGGAGAATTTCTTCCCAGGCCAAATATTTATTGGATTTTATAAAATCATAGCATCTTAAAGATGTTAATTTTAAAGCTGTTTCAAAAAACTCTCTTCTATACTTTTTTTGTTTTCAAATAGACATGGCTCTTATTCTAAAATAGATAAAGTCCTTATTTCTAATGAAATGACTAATAACTTATTTAAATCCAAGATCATCTCCTGTCCATTATCTGATCATAACTCTATAACTTTCAATTTAATTATTAGCTCAACATATAAGGTTCACATTAAAAGAATAACATCTTACATCACTAAACTAAAAGATTTTAAAGAATTTTTAAACTCTGAAGTACAGGACTTTTTTGATTTCATTGCTACTATAGACACATCTGTAATATTTGCATGGGATGTATTAAAAGCTTATCTTTATGGTAAGGTGATGAGCTGGTATAATAAAAAAAATAGGACAAAGAATTGTAAGAGATACAATCTAAATTAGATACACTAAAAATAAAGTAACTAATGAGGAAATCAACAACTAAATAATAAATATTTGGAGAGACTAAACCATAAAACCATGATTAGCTTAGAAAAATTCAAATTGATAAATTTCTCAACTAACCCTAAATCCTTAAACAAACTAGCCAATAAAACTAAAAGACTCAATAAACTCAATCATATTAAAGAAATCTACTCTCCTAAAAAGAAGACAAATGTATATGATAGATAAGATATATTAAAGGAATTTAGGGAGTTTTTCCATAAAATAAAACCAAACCCTAATAATATAGAATCAAGAGATAAGACAAAAACTTTATTGATAAATATACAAATAAAAAACTCACTAAACAGCAAACAGAATCTTTAGATAAGCATATATCATTTACAGATCTTCAAAATCAAATTAATAAACTAAAAATCAATAAAGCCCTAGGTAATGATGGAATCTTCCCTGAAATCTATAAAACTTTACCCAAAACAGCCCTTAATTTGTTATATAATGTTTCCTAACAAATCAAACAAATTCCATTAGCCCACCATCTTGGAATTATACCTTTATATCCCCAATATTAAAACTCAATAAAGACCCTTCTAAATGCTCATCTAATAGACCTATTTCCTTGTTAAAAATTGACTATAAAATGTTCATGTCTATTTATGCTGACAGATTAAAAAAATGTCTTCCGACCTTGATAGATGAGGATCATATAGGCTGTATTATTAATAGAAATACATACAATAATATAAAAAGAGTAATAACATTAATTGGTCTTGCTAAAAATCAGGGAACATTTTAACATTAATAAGTTTAAATATAAATAGTGCTTTTGACTCAGTTGTTAATATTTATTCATATTATTGGAAGAATTAAACTTCTCTATAAGTTTCATTAGCTTAATCTCACATCTTTATAAAGGAAGTCAAGCTTATATAAAAACAGGTTCTCATATCTCACAAAATATCTCAATTTTTAAAGGAAGTAAACAAGGCTGTCCTCTTTCCCCTTTACTTTTTACTTTAATAATGGAACCATGGGCCAATAGAATAAGAATGGAGAAAGATATTGAAGGATATAAAATAAACTCTGACATGTTATCAAAAATTCAATTATTTGCTGATGATGTTCTTATTATGTTAGGAGAAAATAACTCTTCAATAACGACTTTATTTAAAGTTATGCCTAATTTTCAAAAAAATTCAGGCTTAATTTTTAATAATGACAATACAAAAATACTCCCTATATAGCCAAATAACATTAGAATAGCAAAAAAATGTTTCAAGTAAATAGCTAATTTTGAGCAAATAACATACCTAGGAAAGATATTGACTAAAGACATAATGAATATAATACAACTGAATTATAATCAAAGTTTAAATGCTATTAACAATCACATTAACAATTGGAATAAACTTCTTTTTACAATGGAAGAGAGACTATCAATAAATAAAATGAAAATTCTTCCAAAATTTTTATACATCATACACTCAATTTCATTACCTCCTTCTAAGTCAATAATTAAAAAATTAAATTCAACAATATTGAGACTCCTATGGTATCCAAATAAATCTACAGTGGCTTTAGCATATCACATAAGAGATTGGTCTAAAGGGGGGATAGGTTTTCCAGACTTGGAACTATGCATAATTTCTTCCATAATAAAAACTGTTTCTCTTTTAACAGATATAAGTTATACCTCCAAATGGAAAGAATACTGGGAAATGCTGTCCGTAGATCTATACTCCATTCCTAATGTATACAAGTTATCTATAATAATCCATTTGTATGGTTATTAAAAGATTATTTTTGCATCACATGTTTCATTAACTCATACATCTAGTTATATATCTCTTCTTTTAAAACATTTCAGAAACTTTATATATAAACATCCAGTATGCAAAGAATGGTCCTTCATTTTATTTCATACAGCTTTTACACAGAGAAACATACACTCCTCTGACCTCACAAAATTGTTATTATTCAAAGAAAATCTAATATATTGGTATCAGATGATGATAAATGCTAATTTAAAATCTACTGATAATTTAATAACTGAATTTGATTTAAACAAAAATCTTTGGTTAGAAATACAAACATTTAGACAATTTCTTCTAGACAGAGTTGAGTTGATGTCAGCCACTATTAAAAAATCTATCCCTAAGCTGTTAAACTATTTGATACTGTCCAAACAACATACAACTCCTGCTAAAGGTAAACTCTCACAATTTTATAATATACTTAGAGAAGAAACCTATAGTTGTCCGAATAACTGTTGGAAATACTTCACTGATATAAATAATAGTCAACCCAATGATCAAGATAAAAGAATTATACTAAAATCAGCTAGAGAAACAACTTCTTCATTCAAATGGAGATTATTTACATGGACATTTACGTATAGATCATTTATAACATCTCATATAATGAGCAAAATTAATAAAAAGGATAACTTTTGTTAGAGATGCAAACCAGAAAAAATTGCTGATTGGGCACATATGTTTTATGATTGTGATGTTTTTAAAAACTATTGGAACAAAATCAATAATCTACTTCAAGCCCTATTTTCAGACAATTTTATACTCTCCAAATCTATGGTTTTGCTTAATACACCAATGTCCTCATGTGTTAATAAAAGTAAATATCCTCTGGTATAGTCAATATTAGCTGTGGCTAGAAAGGTCATAACAAGGAAATGGAAATCAGATGTCTCTCCCTCATTTTATGAATTTAAAAACATAACTAAGGTCTGTCATTTAGAAATAATAAATATTAAATCAATATCTATCAAAAATCATTTTCTATTTAACGTGGAATAGTTTACAAAGTTTATTAGAAAAAGAATATGTTTGAGTATGAAAGCAACAATATTCAGTATTGCTAATGTGTTAGCTATACGTGGACATCATTGTAAATACTTTAATTATGTTGTGTTTGTTAATTATTTCTATATCAGAAGTTAAATGTATGTAAAAATACATGTATCTGTTTACTTATATTTAAATTCTAATACATTTGATTAAAAAAAAACATCAGACACCAACTAGAATGCATTCAGCTATAAAATGAACTAATGATCAATGTTCCACCCTTAGAAATATAAGTACAGCTGAACTCAAACGTTTGGTACCATCACTTAAACTGACTCAAGCCATGACATTTGAACCACATGTTACAAATAAAGACACTATTTGTAAAACATATTTGAGTTTTGATTTAATCTCATCTTAGTGAGAATATATTTCACACCAGTACAATTTTCAAATTTTGAGAGAAATTGTGTTGAATGCCCTCAGTGGAAACTGAGTACAATTTAAAATGGCACATTATGACAATGAAGACCTGCCTCTATATTTTATACTAGTGTGTACAAGGAGACAATCCCTCATCTTTTTAGATTTTACTGCAAAACTTTGAATTAGCAACAAGTTCAGCTATAAAATGTATCTAAAAGTGCTTTTCTACCCATAGGGATTTCAGTGTAACTCAACACTGAATTTGACCACATCCACTGCTTTGGATTATCACATAATTACACACACACACACACACACACACACACACACACACACACACACACACACACACACACGTAGAAAACGCATTTTTGCTGTAGGTATTGTGAGAATTATAGAAGTGAAAGGAAAATAGTGGCTCTCATTTAGGATTCAAACTCAGGACCTGCAGCATTCCATGCTAACATAATGGCCACTTGGGCAGACTGGTGCTGAGTTTATTCTTAAGAGCTTTTTCCATTCTGTTAGTAAACCCCTAGCATGGTGATTAAGGTCAAATTATAAATATATAAACCCATGCAGAGAAAGCCTTTTGATCAAGGCATTGCTAGAATCACAGAAGAGAAAGGACAATATTAGCTTTCATTTGAGATTATAACATTTGGGACTATGTCATTTGAGTTGTAACATCTTACAAGTGAAAATAAAAATTATTCAGCTGAAACACAAAGATATTTTACTTATGATATAATGACAACTCAGTAAATATGTATCTAGACCAGTATTGTATTCTAGTTACTAAACAGAAGTCATCTATATCTCAATAGAAAGTGAGTATAATACAATATGTTAGCCTATCATGGTGATGGCCTATGATCTTTGCATTTGGTTTCTATATATAAAAGGCCATGTGCTGTCACTTTGACATTTCATTAGAAAATTTTCAGGCAGTAACATCAATATTTCAGCTTGAAAATATACATATAATTTCTACTGTACCTTTAGAGTCTACTGTATAGCTCCGTGCCTCATTTTCCCTCACCAGATTAACTGCTTCAGATTATGGCATTTGAGCCACAGCATGTTAGAAATAAAAATATTTTTTCTGAATTCAAAGATGGCTGCCATGCTGTAAACACTGCTAAACTGCAGCTCTTCAATTAACCCGAGGAAAATCTCTGATCTGAGTGGATATCAGGAGGTTTAAACATCAAATTGACGATAAAAAGTTGCATTTATACTGACCTAATCTAAAATCAGTTAAAAAAGTGGGGAAAAAAAGTATTTATCCATCAGGATTAAAAGTGATTACTTTGCTCTGAAGAGAGAAACAAACAAAGGACCATGTGCTTTCTTTATTCTGCCTTTCTGCTTGGGGAAAGAAAAATCTTGCAACAAGGAAGAACCATGGAAACAACTACTACTAAGACAAAGTTGTCAGAACTACAGTCGCCAGTAAAGGATGGAACTGCGAAAAAACAAAGGATTACTAGACAGCAGGAACAACAGAAACCAGAAACTAGATCCAGGACTGATCAGCCACTAAACATGGAGGATATCAAACATGCTTTACTACCTATACAGGAAGCTCTAAAGGACTTGACCTCACAAATACAAACATTTGGAGTTTTATGCAATCAATTGCTTCAGAGAATGGACAAAACTGAGACCAGAATTTCTGAAATAGAGGACAACATTGACATGCTGGAGAAAAAATCAAAGGTGTGTGATGTGGATGTACAAGCCATGCAAAATAAACTTATTGATTTAGAAGCAAGGTCTAGAAGAAATAATATTATTATAAGAGGAATCCCTGAAAACATCCGGTATGCAGAGCTAATACCAGCCATAACACAAATATTTGAAATCCTGTTAAATGATGCTGATGGGGTGAAACAGATTGTAATAGAAAGGGCACACAGAGCGCTGAGAGAGGTACAAGCTTCTACTATGCCTAGACCTGTATATGTTAAGATATTGAACTTTCAAGATGTTAGCAAAATACTGTTTACTGCAAAAAAAAATGGTGGCTATGGTTATGTGGAAAAATGTTAAAATATTTCTGGCTCAAGATTTACCATTACAAGTAAGGCAGGCTAGACAGTCTTTATCTGCTTACTGTAAATTTCTGATTGATAAACAAATTAAATTCCAGATGAAATACCCCAATATGCTTACATTTATGGTGGATGGCACTAAATATTCTGTTTCCAATAAAAATCAGGCAAAAGAAGTGTTTCTGAAAGTTTTTAAAGTTCTACCTGCATCAGAGGGCTGAAAAGAACTTAAATTGAGACTGGCATGTTCCTGTAGTCAGATCCAGCATGTATTTTACCTCAAGGCTTTTCTAATCCTTTGTTTCTTCACTAAACTGTTCAGGCCTCTGAAAAAGCAATAAAACTGTATGTTTATGCTAATCTGAGGGTCTACTGTCTGGTTTCCAGACTTTTATGGCCTCCAAGGTCTATTTCCATTGTGTGGTAAACAGGAAATGCCTGGATTTCAACTGAAAGTGTCAATTTGGATGTAATACTTCCTGTGGTCCTGCTGTGAAAGAGGTCCCCCGTCGTGAGTATTTCTGATGGTTTCCTGGCTTGAGAAGACAAAGAGAACTGAAAATAATATGTTAATGTTCTTTTTATAATGAAATAACATTACAGTATGTACTTAAAGCACATAATAACATGTACTTTTACTATTTTTTTCTTCTTTTATACGTGTGAACCAAAATTGTTTTTTTTTACTATATGCAGTGAGTGGCAGGCACTGTGTAGGGTACAGATTTAAAATGTAGGATGCATTTTTTTTTCTCTCTCCTCTCTTCTGTAAAAAGTTTATGTACATAATGATTGCAACAAAACAGATACTTAAGGTAGGATAAAATAAGTACCCAATCCACTAAAACTTTCCTTTACACAGTAATAACCTTAGAAATGAGATTTGTTTAACTAATAGTTAAACCAAAGCTGTAGTTAAGTAGCGGTGTTTGGTAGGGAATGTGTAGTTTAGACTTTGATGTAGATATGCTAGAATATATAGGTTGTATGTTTAGGAAATGTTTTAAATGTTATTACCTGAAGTTTTTCAATGTGTTGGTGTGTTTAACCTTGTTTATATTTTCTCTTATACAAGACCTATATAAATCCTGGTCCAGGGGTAAAGTGGGTAAGCACTGGTTAGGGACGGGATGTAGGAAATGCTTCCAGATTAGATATAGTGTACAGTCAATACATGTCAATTTGATAATTCCCCTCTTATATTGTTACTTGATACCAAGACCTGCGAATGTGGGAGTTGAACTCATGGAATGTTAAAGGGCTCCAGAACTTGAAGAAGAGAAAGCTGTTGCTACACATATTATTACAGGACAAAGCACTGTTTGTATTTCTACAGGAAACACATTTGATGAATGAACAATGGAATGATATTAGAAAAAAGAACTGGATTAGAGAGCTAGTGACATCAGAAGGTAAGACAAACAGTGCGAGAGTGGCTCTAATTATCAAAACCCAATACAAAGATAGAATTTTAGACTCCAAAGTGGATCCAAATGGGCGATGGTGTTATGTGATTTTATCGGATAATGCATTTGATAAACCTATCCTACTTTTGAATATATATGCCCCATGTAATGATCAACACAGTTTCATAGCATCATTATATCCAATATTAACACAATATGATGGTTATTATTTTGTTGTGGGTGGGGACTGGAATACCTATCAAAATCCAAAGTTGGATAGGTCTTGTCCACAGAGAGCATTTAATAAGCAGGCCGGGATAGCATTAAATGATTTTAAGGAAGATTTTCAATTATATGACCCCTTTTCTTATTCACAAGATATTAATAATGCAAATAAATACACCTTCTATTCACCATGCCGCAAAATGTGGGCTAGAATAGATTACTTTTTGATATCTAAAGCACTAACAAATTTAGAACCATTGGTGGTTATACATACTCGTCATCTATCAGATCACTCAAAAAGTTTGTTAAAATTTTCTAAAGATTTCAAAGACACAAGAAGGCATAGGGGTTATAATTGGTCACTTAACCCAAATCTTTTAAGTAAAAAAGAGATAGCAGATGGAATTATAAAATATTTGAAAGAATTTACAGATAGTTTGAAGCTCCAAAAACATACTCCTGACAATGAATGGGCGACAGCTAAAGCTCAAATTAGAGGATTTCTTATACAAAAAGCCTCATATTATAAGAAAATTCATAATAGTGATATTCAAAAACTAGAAATAAGAATAAAACAACTTGTTAATGAGCTGATTCAGAATTTTAACTCTCAAACTGAGAAGGAAATGTTGAAGCTTCAAAGGGATCTCTTTTTGCTTCATAATAATAAATTAACACTTCAAGAACATAGGTGTTTAGTGAAATATGCTAATAATCTTCAAATACCATCAAAAGCACTGGCAAGGATTATAAATCAATCAAAAATAACTGGATATATTTCGGAAATTCAGTATAACGACACAATATATTCTAAAACTGAGGATATTGTTGATGTTTTTGGGAAAATCTATACTAAGGTGTATGAGGGGCAAACTGATAGGTCTCTACAAAACCAGAATAAAAGTTTTCTGCAAAAAATTAACTTTCCAGAATTAGAAGAGAGCCTGCAGAGTGACCTGATTAAACCTATTTCTAAAGAAGAAATAGTATATACAATTCAACATATGAAAGCACATAAGTCGCCAGGGCCTGGTGGTATTACAGCTGAATTTTACAAAGAGTTTGCTGATAGTTTGGGAAAAGAATTGTCTCATGTATTTAATTATATAACTAAAAATAAAATTAGTGACCCCCACCTCAATGTGTCAAAAACAATTTTCATACATAAAACCAATTCAGATCCCCTTAACCCAGATAATTACAGACCAATAGCACTAATGAATGTGGATATGAAAATTTTAACATCAATTATAGCATCAAGACTAAAGAAGGTTTTGATATATCTAATTTCTAAGGAACAAGCTGGATTTATGGCAACTAGACAAACTAGCGATAACACACTTACACTGCATAATATGATGACGTATGCTAAACAAAACAACTTTAATATCTATGCTCTTATAATAGATGCCCAGAAAGCATTTGATAGAGTAGACATAAATTTTTTGTTTGATGTATTACCCTTTTTTAACTTGCCCCAAGAATTCATTCAGATACTACAAATATTATATAGTAATCCATACACTACGCTATACATCAATAGGACTTATTCTAACAGAATGCAGATTAAAAATGGTACTCGTCAGGGTTGTCCCATGTCCCCCTTATTGTTTAACCTATATCTAGAACCCCTATTTTTATATATCAAGCAAAATTTGTATCATAATGCACCAATAATTTATAGGAATAAAATATTAATGTCAGCATTCGCCGATGATCTTATTATTTATTGTACAACCCCAATTTCGGACAGTGAAAAGATATTAAAGCTCATAAATGAATTTTCGGTAGTTTCTAATTATAAAATTAACTTACAGAAAGCGAATATCTTCCGTTAAGAACCCCAAAACCTTTTCATTAATGGCCCTGATGGGGAAGTTAACATGTAAAGAAAATATTAAATATTTGGGTATCAACTTCTCTACGGATAATAAGGACTTTTATAACAATAATGTTAAACGAGTATGGGAACACATAATAGCTGATTGTGACAGATGGAAGAATTTAAAACTACCGGTATTAGCAAAAGTATCAATAGTGAAAATGAATATACTACCACAAATGTTATACATATTTAGGTCTGCCCAATTATCAATTTCAAAAACAGTTTTTAACAAATGCATAAAGATCTAGCTAAATTTATCTGGAACTCAAAAGAACTAGAATATCTTATGAGAAATTAATGACCCCTAAAACAAGAGGGGGACTTGAGCTACCAAACTTTGAAGCATATTATTTGATTGTAAACGCTAATAAAATTTTAAGAATTGCTAATTATGATGTAACGAATACAAAATGGATACCAACTTGGGTGGTCTTGAATCATAAGCATATTTTGGATAGGAAAATAAATCCTAAAGCATTGCCCTTTATGGACAAAATTAGTCTGATAAAATATGGGGTCATGGACCACATAATAACCTGCGTCTCATCTTTGCAAACTTTATTTCAGTCCGTAGATTTATTGTAATATATGGTGGTTCTTCAACCTTTCCACAGGAATCCTAATTTTAAACTAAATAATCAGCTGATCGATCTCAGCAAATTTCCATTAATACTTAATCTGACTCTATTTGATGTTTTTAATAAACTTGACTTATCGGCTTTACAAATTAGACAGGAAATGAATCTACCTAGTAGTTACATTTTTATAATGAGACAAGTTAAAGAACTTGCCCTGTGCTACTTTAGGAACTTTAAACCTGCAGCCGGATTTGTGGATAAGTGCTCTGAATTGTGGCAAGCTATCCAACAAGACACTAAATTTATAGCAACTGCATATAAATTAATTAAGGATTTGAAATTTCAGGACAAAATTTTGCTTTCAGAGTATTGGGTAAACAAAGTAACAGTAACAGACAATCAGATATTAAAAGCAATTGATATAACTAGGAAATCAGTTTATTTTCAAAAACTGATGTACACGCAATTGATGATTTGGAACAATGCATATTACACACATCTTAGATTACATAAATTTAACCCTAGGAATTCTCCAATTTGTCCATACTGTGCAGATCAAACAGCGGATCTTCTTCATATGTTCTGGAGTTGTAAATGCGTATATAAACTTTGGAACTCTCTTAAAGTACAACTACAAAAGATGGGTTATCAAAGTTCTACACTGTCATGGGAATTTATGATTCTACACATTCCTCCAAGAGAGCTTTCCAGATCGCAAACTATTATTTGTATGAATATTTTTTTGCTGATGAAACTCTATATAGCCACAAATTGGCTAGAACCACATAAGACATCATGGAATAATTTTAAGCTTGTGGCTATAAAACATATACTAGCACATAAATTACTTCTGAAACAAACTAACAAAAATATTAATAACCCGAAAATATGGGAAAAGGTCTTAAATATTATATTAGCATGATACTGATTTTAGGAATATATTAAATATAGGAAGCAGTTCATGTAGATATTGTATAAATGGTTTGTAGTAGTTATAGTGTATTATGTGTGTGATGTTTATTGTATTTTTGTAATGTTTTTGGAAAATATATTTCAATAAAAATTTATTATGGAAAAAAAAAGAAATAAAAATATTTTTTCTGGTGAAATGCATATGATTTTTGTTTGCACTTTAATGACAGCTTAGTGAAAATGTATTCTAGAACAATTTTGTATTCTTCAGCCAGAGCAGGAGTTAAATACAATACCCCAATGAAAACCAATTACAATCTATAATGTAAAAGTATGTCAGTGAAGGCCTATGAACCCCTGCTCTTGGTGCCAGTATATTAAAAGCCATATATCAATTCTCATTTGACCATTCATTATGAATACTTCAGGCAGTAACAAAATGTTAAGATACAAAAGGCAGCTAAGACTCAATGCTAAATTGTTTCTCACCACTTTACCTGTTTCAGACCATTGCATTTGAGCAATATCATGCTACAACTAGAAAAAAAAAAATTATCCGGTGAAATATATAGAGTTTTTACTCCTTATATAATAATGACTAAATAAAAATGTACTTCTAACCAGTGTTGCATTCTGTAAATAGCAATGACGTTAAATGAAACACACCCAGTGGAAACAAAATACAATCTAAAATATAACACTGACAGTACAGGCCTATGAACCCGTACATTTCATACCTATATATGTAAAGGCCATAAAGTAATCTATCTTCTAAAGTCTCACTACAAATCTTTATTGCAGCAAATTTTTTCAAGAAAATGCAGATAAGTCTACTATTCTTGTTACAGTGCTGAATTTGACCCTGCCAGTTTAGTTGCTATAAACTAAGGTAGTTGAGACATGACATAACACAAATAATATATATATATATATATATATATATATATATATATATATATATATATATATATTTTTTTTTTTTTTTGTTGGAGAAATATGCATTATTTTTCTTCTGATGCATAATCCAGGACATTTTTTCTTTACTTCATCTCCTGATCAAAAGTGAGTGGAAATTCAGTAAATGCAAGAGTGTGACAACAAAATTCTTCTGAAACATTGTGTTTGGTATCTGTGTATGAGGCCATATGGTAGTTTGTCTTAGAAGGAATCCAGATAGTTGGGCAATCAGCCTCTGCTTCTCTGTTCATACCAACTAGCTGACAGAACTACTACATTTGTGCACTTTGACTGTAAATTCTGTTTTTATCTAATTTAAATAAAATATCTGTTCTGCTGTGTTGCTTTTTATACTGTTGCTTATTTAATTTAAGGAAAAAAGCGTTTCTGCTTTTTTACTCTGTGTTCTGTTGCACATCTGTTGGCCATAGTATAGATATGATTTAGACCAGATGAATACAGTTATGTTTGGGACTGAGCACTATAAATCAGGACATCTTTTCATGGAGAAACCCTGCTGTATCATGTCAGGAGAAGTACAGTATGACTATTTAATTAAAGGCTTAGCTTTTTCATTAGTTTGAGGCTCAGTTTGAGCTTTTTCATTGGTTTCCTGTCATTACCTGTTTTGCCCTTTGCTACATTCATTTTTTGCTAATGCCTTTGTGCAGTTTGACTGTATTTCGTACCAGCTGCTGCCTTTATCTAATTTAAGTAAAAGATCTGTTCTGCTGTGCTGCTTTTTACACTGTTGCTTATTCAATTTAAGGAAAAAAATATTTCTGCTTTTTTTTATTCTGTGTTCGTTTGCACTTCTGTTGGTTGTAGTATAGATTGGATTCAGACTGGTTGAATCCATTTCTGTTTGGGATTGAGCACTAAAAATCAGGACATCTTTTCTTAAAAAAACCCTCTGTACTTTCATTGCAAAAGTACAGTAGGACTATCTAATTAAAGGTTTACTGGTTCAGGACTTAGAGCGTTTTCACTGATTTCCTTACATTAGCTGTTTTGCTCTATGCCAAGTTCATTTTTGCTACTGCATTTGTGCACTTTGACTGTATTTTGTACCAAGTGCTGCTTTTATCTAATTCAAATAAAATATCTGTTCTACTGTGCTGCTTTTTAGACTGTTGCTTATTTAATTTAAGGAAAAAAGTGTTTCTGCATTTTTATTTTGTGTTCCATTGCACTTCTGTTGGCCATGGTATAGATATGATTCAGACCAGCTGAATACAGTTCTGTTTTGGATTGAGGACTATAAATCAAGACATCTTTTCTTGGAGAAACCTCACTGTACCCTTTTGGCAGGAGAAGTACACTATGCTTATCTAATTAAAGGCTTAGATTTTTCATTGGTTTGGGGCTATGTTTGAGCTTTTTCATTGGTTTCCTTGCATTAGCTGTTTTGCTCTACACTGAGTTCATTTTTGCTACTGCATTTGTACACTTTGACTGTCTTTCATACCAGCTGCTGCTTTTATCCAATCTAAGTTTTGGCTGTAGTATAGATTGGGTTCAGACTGGCTGAATCCAGTTCTTTTTGGGACTAAGCACTAAAATCAGGGAACCTTTTCTTAAAGAAACTCCTCCCCCCATACCATTGTGACAGGAGAAGTACTGTAGGGCTATCTAATTAAAGGTTTACTGGTTCAGGGCTTACTTAGAACTTTTTTATTGGTTCAGGGCTCCGTTTGAGGTTTTTCATTGGTTCTGGGCTCAGTTTGAGCTTATCATTGGTTCAGGACTCAGTTTGAACTATTTCATTGATTTCCTTGCATTAGCTGCTTTGTTCTTGTTTGCACATAGTACACCACTGCATGGGGTGGATACATTTTGTGGTATAGATGCTAACTTCTTGCTTGTTAAATTTTCCTTTTGCCCAGTGTTAGTGCACCTTTGAAGGTTTCTTGCAATCCTTCTCCTATGTCAGGTAGAACACTAGGCACAGCCTCTGAGATGCCATCACAAGCCTCACCCACTAGCCCCTCCTTATTTAGACCTCTTCTCCTGTCTATCTACCTTACCTGGTCCTTCCTGTCCTTTTCCTGTTCTGACCACATTGATTTAACTTGCGCTATGGAAAGGTAATTTCCCACAGTTTCTGCAGCCCAGCCAGCATGATCAACATGGGCATCTTGAGCCAGTGTGGCAATAGTCTCATGTACACTGACAACCCCTCTTATTCTAGTTCACACAAATTCAGTATGTGACAGATGCATCTATATTAAGAACCTAGAATCCATGCCCTCCCGCACACCAGTCAGTACAGCTGACACTGAGCAGGTTGTCAGCACACACACCTCACTTCCTTCACCACCCAAACCAACAACACACATACTTGTATTTGTAGAGGTCCTTATCAGAAACCTACCTAAACATCCGAGACCTCCCAAACACAAACACACTTAACATAATACATACTCTATGAAACACAGTAGACATAATAGCTCACACATCAGTGTCTCACCAGACAACCCCCTAAGACAAAACACAAAGCCAAACATCTTAGTCATACGTGACTCCATTGAGATACACAGATGCCCCACTCACCAGGTTTGATAAGGAAAAGATCACGGTCAGCTGTCTATCAGGTGCCAAGATCCACCACATCACATGCACTCAAATCTCTCGACAGCAGGTACTGTCATAATCCATACTGGTGTGAATGACTTGAGACATACCTCACTGGACTATATGAAAAGAGGCATGATTGAGCTCTCTGATTATGTGTCCCTGGCAGGTATGCCCCTTGCCTTAAGCAGCATTTACCTTCACCTAGGAAAATACCTCATTGCAAACAAAAAATGATTGACTTCAATAATTGGCTTTGTTCCTAGTGACATTCTAAGGGGATCCAGTACCTGTCAACCTTGGATGACATGATCCACAGACCTTGATGCTTTGCCAGAGATGTTCTTCATCTGTCACCTCTGGGATTTCGGTTACTGGCTAAGACTCTTGCCACCTCCATTATGCCTTTTTAGGCAGCATCACAAGATTTTTCATTGGTTTGGGGCTATGTTTCAGCTTTTTCATTGGTTTATTGCATTAGCTGTTTTGCTCTACATTGGATTGCCAGCTATAGGACTCCCTCCAGGACTCCGAATGTAATAAGACCATCTAAAAACAAATTCAGCATTATGCTGCTCAGTGCTAGGAGTCTAAATCTGAAACTGCGCTCACTGGAAGCAGTCCTTACTCTGGAAGATGATGATTTTTGTGCAGTCACAGATACCTGGTTTAAGGCTGCGGAAAGCACCCCAGCCTTACCGGGTTACAATTCCTTCTACACATTCAGACCTCAAACTGAAGGTGAGAGAACTAAGGGAAGTGGTGTTTCAATATTCACAAAAGACAAATACCACTCAAGAATGGGTAAACAGAGCGACCCCATGAATTACTCCAGGTGCATTTAACTGTTGGTAAGACCCCTCTTCAAGTTATTGCCAGCTATAGGACTCCCTCCAGGACAGCATAGTGGTGCAGGGTTTCTCCGGTTCAGTTCTCAGCTGGGGTACCGTCTGTGCAGAGTCTGCATGTTCTCCCTGCATTCATTGGGTTTCCTCTGCGTGCTCCAGTTTCGTCCCATATTACAAAGACATGCATCTGGAGCATTTCTCCCCAGGCTTCCACTGAAAATTGGCTTGTTCCAAGTCAGACTTTCCTGGTACACAAATGTTAAAATAAAAATAAATAAATAAATAAATAAATAATGAGCCAGGACACCCACTCAGCCTACCTGAATCTACTTGAGTTGATCAAGATACAACCAAACACCCTGGTTTTTGAGTGACTGTAATTACCCATCCATTGACTGAGTTAATTATACATGTTACTAACACTCTCACTGAAATGTTCCTGGACTCCATTAACTCCATTGCTATGAACCAGCTGGTTGACACCCCCACAAAGGATTCAAACATTCTGGATCTGGTGGTTGCCAACATGGAGTATTGTTGTACCACCCCAAGTGTGCTACCCTCCCTGGTGAGGTCTGATCAGTCTCGTTGGCGGTAACAATAACACCAGACCCCCCTCCAGCAGCAACTAGACTGAAACACCTCAACAACGCCAATTATGACCTCTTACTTGATGGCATAAACGGCTTCATGCCCCTCTTCCCACTGATGGAAAGGTTACCTATGCTGGGATATACACTAATGCTTTATACAAGCATCTATACAATTGTATTAACACTGCTGTACCTGATAGCACCAAAGCAAGATTTTCAAGGAAGAACAAACCCACCGGGTGGACATCAGCCATTAACAGGCTATACAATGTTGAGTCTTTTGGCTTATCCCAGTTAGGGGTCGCCACAGCGGAACTCCGGTCCGCTAATGTTTGGTAGAGGATTTTTATGTGCCAAGTTACCAGCCCTGATGCACAGCCTTCAAGGAAGGCACGCCCATTCACGTATGCCACCACACAGAAGACGATCTAGCTGAGAATCGAACGGGACAACGTCTTGCTGTGAGACGACAATGCTACCGCAGCACCACTACCGCGTAACAGGCTATACAATAAAAGGAAGAAATTGTTGTCTAAGAGTAGGAAGTCATGGTCTCAAACCTTGAAGGATTCCCTCCTCAACTTAAATAAGCAAATAAGACATCTTGTAAAGTCCTCTAAAACTATTTATGAATCCAAATTAGCATCCCTAGCTAAGGAAAACCATAAGGTGTTTTTTAGCTACATCTAAAACCTCAAAGGAAAAACCCAGACTTGCACAGAACTTGTAGTTAATGGTACTACATGTACAGAAGCGGTGGAGATAGCCAGCCTGCTGGCTTATAGGTTCAGTGCAAACTTCACTTCCCTGCCGCTGTCAGATATAACACAAAGCATCTCTACCACCTGTCCCCCACCTATTATCTTCAAGGAGCAAGTCTTAAATACCCTCTCCAAGGCTAAAAAAACAGCCTCAGTGGGGTCAGAAAACATCCCAGGCTGTGTTCTCAATGGATTAAAACTTGAATGAGCAACACTGCCGAGTACCTTGTTCAATCAGAGCCTTAGCATGGGTTTTGTCCCTACTGAATGGAGGAGAACAGCTGCCATCATCCCTTTGCATAAAGGGAGTGCATCCATGGACCCTGCGAACTACAGACCCATCAGTCTAACCAGCCTTATCTTCAAAGTAATGGAGTGTATAGTCATGGACATTATCAACAAAGATATAGATAATCTACAAACACTTGACCATACCCAGTTTGGTTTCGTCAAAGGGAGATCATACCTGTTAAACTTGGTGGACTTTTTCAAGACAGTCACCAAAGCCCTTGAAAAAGGTAAAACTGTGTACATGGCCTACTGGCCTTAGCCAAGGCCTTTGAAACCATCCCCCATTCAAGCATTATTGATAAACTCACCCAGCTGGGTATCAACCCATATATTGTCAGGTGGTTTGCAAACTGGCTCACCAATAGAACTCATACAGTCAAAATAGGAGACTCTACTTCTTCTAGCAGACCAGTAGCCAGTAGTGTACCACAGGGTTCTGTTCTGGGGCCCATACTGTTCAGAATATACTTCTCCAAAGTACAGGCAAAAACTAAAGGTCTGTGGCTGACTAGTTTGCCGATGACTGCAAACTAGGAGCTGTCATTCAGTTCCCTAACAATGACAATATCATGCAAGAAGGACTTACACAGACTAACGATTGGTGCCAAAGTCATGGACTTACAGTCAATGCATAAAAAGGCATTATCATCCCCTTCAGCAAGGGTGATATTCTTGCAAATTACTCCATAAATATCAATACCTTAAGCACACAATCACTGGTGAGAGACCTGGGTGCACAGGTTGATAGCAACCTTACCTTTGATCACTGTGTCTCCACAGTAGTAAAAAGGGCATTCTGTGCTACCCACCTCATAAGTAAGAGCATTGCCTCCAGAAAAAAAGAGGTTATAACCTCCTGTACTCTTCCCTCATCAGGCCAGTAATAGAGTATAATGTTCCCTTTGGTATGTACCTCTCTAAGCACCTGCAGCAACTGGAGAGACCGCAAAGGTTTCTTACAAAGAAAATTCAAGGTCTCCAGCACATGTCATATGCAGACAGACTGAAGTCACTATCTCTTTACTGTGTGTTGTACAGACTGCTCAGTGGTGACCTGTGCCTTGCATATAAGGCAATATCCAACCCTGCCTTAATGGAGTGCTGCACATTCGCAAGTCAGACAGTACATGTGTCACACACTCAGGGGACCTTAACCTGGTATGTGACATCAATAGAACTTGTTGGAGGGACAGATTTATCTCACAGAGGTTACCTCATCTCTGGAATAGACTTCCAATCCATGTTAAACAAAGCCCGTCATTGACCCTATTTAAGCGTAACTTGGATGATTGGATGGGAAACAGTAAATTCATCTTGGGGGTTCCAACTGTGTCCCTATTAGATATGGATAATAGAAGCTGATTTAGTGTCTACCCATAACAGACACTCTTGGGTACAAGGGTTAACTTGGCTAGGCTTGTAAGGGCCCTAAGACCATTAGCCTAGTAACCTCCTATGATCCTATAATAAAACATTACCGAACTATGAAAAGATTCTCAGGGACAAAATGCACCCAGGAGTACCATTCTACCATCAAGGATTTCACTGCTTCTCGATCCTGATTTACATGGCAAAACATTAGCTTTTTCAATACATGAAATTAGGCGTAAGCCTATATGCATGAAGATTGCCTTGTCTGATTATATACTTATGAATTCTATTTCTGCACTATGCTCACATATTCTGGACATTTGTTGCATCCTGCCTCCTGATCACAAGCCATATAATTCTCAATGGAAACCAGGTATAATACCAGTGGGTGACACTAAAGAACATTTGAAACACTGCATTTAAGTACTTGAGTATGAAACCATATGTCAGTTCCCCCATAACAGTTCATAATAAAAGTATTAGTATAGTAGGGTAAACAGGTACAAAATGCACTCAAGACTGCTATTCAGCTCTTAAGGATATCACTACAATTCAGTACTTTTTAAACAGAATTGCTAATCTGGTATTGATTACAGGACTGCAAGAAGACCCAGTTAGACTCAGTTACAGGGCTAATACCACTGATATTTTTAGAAAACAAAAGCTATGCTAAATATTGGTATTTTGATTGAGTAAGTCAGTCTCCTAAATTACCCCCCCCTCCACCTTGTAACAGGCTTTTGTAAAGGGTGGGATGGGATGATTCCAGTCTAGTTATGATGTGGCATGAAATACATATGCTTGGAAGTCAGTACCTCCCCCCCCCCCTGCCTCGATAGACAATGGCTGCTATTTAACTGTTCTTCTAATGTGTTTTTGAGTAACAATTTCTTGAGAAGTCAAACTTTCCCCAGAGTTTTATTGATAAATGAAAACTTTTGTTCATGAAACCCTCAGTTCTGATCTATACCTAGAGATAAACTTCTCTGAGTTTTCTTCTTTCTTAGGAAATTCATCAGATGTACTGTATTCCCCCACTACCAACTGTACTTTTATTTATTTAGTTAGTTAGTTACTGTGTTTGTTTACCAGGATGGTCTAAATGGGCAGAAAGCTACCTTTTTCAGTGGAGGCCTGGAGAGAAAAGCTCCAGAAAGATTCCCAACATTACAAGAAGAACATAGTCAACAGACGTATACAAGTAATCAACAAACATATAACTTTTAAACAGAGTATCACTAATTAATAGTATGATGACCCACCACTACCAACCAGTAATCAAGGAGCCTCAATCCTCACCACTGGCAACAGTGGGGGATGTACACTGAGAGTATGACAGGTACACACAGTGTTTCCAGATGCAGATCTCTGTGACCATCACCAGTCATTCCTTATCAGCTACTTTAGGGCCCTTAACAAAGGGTGGCCAATCTTACTGTGTAATATTAATGCTAATACAAATGGAGTTTAACCAAGAGTATGGCTATTAGGAGTGGCCCATACAGTGTCACCAAATAAATATGCAAGTATTCTCAAAACTTAAATATCTCTCAGATCAGCCACAATGAAAGGTTTAAATATAATTAATAATACATAATAAAAGAACAAGACAATACTAAATATATATTCAAAGGAAGAAACAAGAGTGCAGCCCTGGTACTAGAAGAAAACAGTAGCTAATAACAGCAAAACAACCAGCAAATCAGCCACTGAACTCAAAACTTGTTGAATAATATGTTTAATACTGGTCTAAAAGGCAGTATTTCTATCAGCAGTGAAATAAAAAGGAGACCCAGCAGAATATGATTTTGTGTTTCATCAAATATGTTTTGTTTAGTTACTTTTTGCCTAGTTTATATTTTTGTGTTTTGGTTCAGGTTTTAAAAGTTTTAACTTATTTTTAGTGTTGTAACTTTATTTTTTCTGTTTCACTCTGATTTCAGCTACAACACGTTGTGACTGGTTTACATGAAAGGTGTGTCTTCTGCATTTAAGTTATAAAATGGCTTTTAAAGCAGTACATTCATAGTTCTGATTATGTCTTTGTGTTACAGACAAAAGCGCAAAACTGTGGATGTTTTTAACCTACTATTGGTATTAAGCATATTGTTCGATGAGTTTTGAGTTCAGTGGCTGATTTGCTGGCTGTTTTGCTGTTATTAAATATAAATTCAGAGTGACATCAGAGTTCAAAACCACAGGAAATATTTAAAGCAACATTGCAGGATAGGCTCAGACAAATAAAGAAAAATATCTAAACTAAGCTTCACTATATTCCTGACTGAATCGGAAAGAATTATACTGTTCCCTAGAAACATACTTCATTAAAGCAAGGCAGATGATGTGATGAATGGTTCTTGTTATCAGGTCCAAGACATAATGCAGAATGCTCTGTCTCACTAAGAGACTTCTCAAAATAATATCTAAAATTTTACTGCTGGGATAGCTTGCAGAATGACATAATTTCTGGTTATCTGACTTCTAGTTTTCATGCAACTTTCATTGCTGAAGCTGGCAGTATTTAGCATCTACCTGTAAAAATACTCATACAAGGGCTTTTGCTCAGATCTTTGACAGATGCTGGAAGTCATAAAACAATAGTATTCCTTCATGCTTCTAAAGTAGCAATTAGTCCACCACAGAGACAATACAGAAAGCTTCCTAGTACAGACGTTGTGTCTCTAGTTGCATTGAAAAGTTAAGAGATAGCCTCTTTATGGTGTAACCTTTATGGTGTAGCTTATAAAGTGATTTAATTTCAAACATTTTTCTAAAGTTTACTGGATTGAGTTCAACCCTCTGTATTCCAGTTTCCACTGTTAAAATATATACATTTAAACAGTTACAATAGTGCATGTACATTTCTGTTCTCTTCCAGTAGGGTACACTGTGGATACATCTTAAACACAGCACTTTACAAATACCTTTTCAACACAAACATCTGTACAGAGCAGTTTGATATGCAAATGACATGCAATAATAATATATTTATAACACAAGCATCTTATATAAATTAGTTTGATATTAACAAATGACATATAATTATTTTCAAAATTCCAGCTAACTCTGCTGACAGTACCTCCTTTTGTCACAAATAGCAACATCATTTAATGAGCTATGAAACTTTTTCCTGGGAGAAAAGCATCAGAAAAAAGTTATATAAAGAACATTGTAACCAGAGGTATACAAGTAATAAAAAATATACAACATTTAAATAGTGTATCATTAATTAATAGAAGCAGCATGTAAAGAGCTATGAAACGCATTTGGGAATGTACTTGATAAAAGGAGAGAAAAGGAGGAAAATGGAGGATTAGTATTAAGAGGTTAGACAGAATGTTTTAGGATAGGCAGAAGGGAGAAGAGGGAGAGGTAGAGGAGAAGGTGATATTTTGGACCAATAACTAAGGGAACACTGCATGGAATGAAAAGGAGAAAGCAAGGGAAAGGACATTTATCACTCAGGAGCTGTACGTGCACAGTGCCAGGTATCATTTAGATATTCTTTTGTCTGTGCCTTAAAAGAGTTAGTGTTTATTGTGTTTCTACTAGTGAGATGAAGGGAGTTCCAAATTTTGGCCAGGAAAGAGGAGTACGAAGAGTTACCAGCTGAGTTGTTAGCTTTTGGAACAGTTAATAACATTTTGTCAGTGGATCTCAGCTGTCTACTTGGGTTGTAAAGTTGGAGAATATGTTTCAAACTAGATCCTTTGTCTAGGTAACAGATGAGTTTATGGGAAGTGACTAGCTGGGAAAGTGTAAGGAAATACTTTAGCTCTCACCACTGTAGTTTCTTAAGGCCAGATGGTGATGTGTCCTATAATGATGACTGGTGTCAGATTTCACCACCTTATTATAACACTAGTCCAAGAGTGAGAGCTGAGTGGATTGTTGGTTAATCAAGATGTGAGCAGCATAAAATAGTGTAGGGATGAGAAGGGATTGAGCAATACTTTTTCTGGCATTGTCTGTGACCTATTATTTGACTCTACAGAGAGCATCTAGCTTTTGGCAGGTGTTTTTTACTGCTTGTTTTATGTGATGATAAACATTAAACTTTCAACAGGGACTCCTAAAAGCCTAGTTTGACTTAATAGTTCTATATTTGTGTTATTAGAGGAAGTGATCTTGAAATTATTTTTTTAATCAATTGAATTCTTTGGAGTAAATGGGATCAGTTTTGTTTTTGTAGGGTTAAGGAGCAACTATGTATTACACAAGTAAGCTTGTAAGGTGGAAAAAAACTCTTGGGTGAATTGTTATAATTTGTGTATACTTTTAGCAGTACAGATTATTGCCGAATGTCTGCATACCATATAACAGTAACTATTTTAGAAGCTAGGTGGAGATCATTAATGGATATATTGAATTCAGGGTACCTAAAATGAATCCTTGAGGGATGCCCATTGTAATGGGAAGGAAAAATCATCATTTTGTCATTTTACTGCTTGCTGCCTATTTGAGAGGTAGCTAAAGAACCAGGCTAGTGCAGGCCATGTATTCCTAGGCAAGCAAGTTTTTTGAATCAATCTCTATGGGGAGTCCATGTCAAAAGCTTTAGATAAAATCTAGGAAACGTGTAAAGGCAAAGTTCCCAGAGTTTTGATACTGGTTAACAGATGTTATAAAACTAAGGAGAGCTGTACATGTACATTTTTATTTTTATTTTTATTCTTACTTTCATTTACATTTTTAACACTGCTTTTTTCTCTTCATTGAACAATTCATGTATGTAATTTTACAATGGTACCAACACGGTACATTAGTTATGCACCATGTTATAAGCAATGCAGATTCCAAACATTCTTTATGTACACTTGACTGAGTTGTTTATTTATTTGCTCATGACACTTCTAATTGATTTCTTTAATGAGACCCAGCTGCAATCAAGCATGTGATCAACTAAGATTCTTATTTAAACAGTAGCTTCTTTTGAAAGAAACTGTTTTTGACTTGATAAAGCTTGGTATTACCCAAGCGAAAGCGCTTGTCTCATACTGCTGTTTCTCATTTTGTTAACCCTTGGATTTTATCATCTAACAGTCGAATAAAGGAATTGCCTTTTTATCGAATTATTGTCTTCATTTGGCGGTCTTGGAGTTTCTTCCTGGTTTTGTGTGATTTACATTTGGGTTTCCAGAGCTGTACATGTACTATGTAAAGAAAAGAAACCATGCTGAGGATTTAAGACTGGAAACACTTCTCCAGAATTTCTGAGAGTGGAGGCAGAATGGCTAAAGGCCTGAAGTTTGAGAGCTCATTTGAGTTTCCACCTTTATAGAGAGGAAGACTGCAGCACTTTTTCCATAGGGTTAAGGCATAGCTTTCAATGATAGAGCTGAGACAAGGAAAGCTAGGGCTTCAGCTGCAATTGTTTTTAAGTATTCAGACGATACTTTGTCAAGGGCAAGGATGGTAGGCTTTAAGGTTAATAATAGCTTTTTTTTTATTTTATTGTAGAAATTGAGACTGGTTTCCATGCAAGTGTTTTGGGAGCTAACAAGGAAGGAGAGGAGCTTGTGTCTGCCTATGCCAAGGGTGTATAAAAGAGAGGTTACTGCTTGGATGAAGTGAATTTTGAATTCGTTGGATATGCTGTCAGTATGGTTAGATGAAGTAAATGCAGGTCATATTGGTGTACCAGATTTTAACAGCTGGTTGATTGTAGTCCAAAACACTTTGAGTTTGTTATAAATTTCTGCCTGTATATTGATATAGTAGTTGTTTTCATCAGTTTTGATTTGAGTTTCACTTGAGTTTCTGAGATTTTATAGTACTGATGAGTAGCAATGGTTTAAATGTGCTCCCATTTTTCTGGGCAACATCTCTCTCTTTCTTTTATTTTTTTTTTTAAAACAGCTTTATTGAGATATATATTGTCAAATAAACATAGACTAGATATATGTACATTTTTCAAAATGAGTAACATACAATGAAAAAATAAAGATTTTAAACTATATACATTGACATTCTCCACAAGAATCAAATATTAATAAACAAGTGCATTAAAATAAGAGGATTGTAAAAGAATTTGCATTACTTGCTCAATAAATCATATACTTTTTTCCACATATTAGATGAATTAGTATTCCTAGAAGATCTTGCAGTATTGATCAAAATTTCTAAGTTACAGACTCCAAGAAGTACATTTTTGAATTCAATTATTGAGGGTGAAGTATACGACTTCCATTTTCTTGTATTTATTTTTCTGGCAATGGATAGAATCGACCAAATCAGAGGTTGATTAAATTCTCTGATACAATTAGGAACAGGTGTGTTAAATATAACTAGTGATTTAGAAAGATAAAAATTATCTGTAAAAATAGCTTGTAAAAAGGAATTAACATCTGTCCAAAATGTATTTAATTCTATGCAATCAAACATCATGTGTGCTCAATCTGCAATAACAACTTTGTTACATCTCCAACAATTATCTTTTTAATTAAATTTACTTAAAGAAAATGGAGTAATAAAGACCTATGCAAATACCTCCATGTAATTTTTTTCCATTTAATTGATGAAGTGGTTACACTTGTTTATTTTGTCAGAATCCGTAGGGGGATAATTATTAATTAAAGAAACATAGTTCCAATAACTTTCTGAAGGATTATCTAAATCAAATTTGATTGCTTTATATAAATGAGATAAAATATTTTTAGATGTAGAATTATGTTGTAAAGCTATTATCATATATTGAAATAATTTAGGTATTGTATTTTTTGTTGTTAAAGACATAGAATCCATTTTGTTTAGAACATATTCCCTAGCTTCCTGTAAATCTAACAAAGAGAATGAATTATATTCATATTGATTTTTTAATATGTTTATAGTTTTCAGATCATTCTTAGTCATCAATTGAAACCAAAATATTAGGTTTTTCTGTTGAAAAGAAAGCATTTTATTATAATCAGATGAAAAGATGAAACCTTGTGTGAAAGCTATAGGAAAAGAATATATATCCACTCTTTATAAATATTGAATTTATAAATATAATTTCTAAAGGATTTCAGAAGAAGAATTATATAATTGGAGTTAAATTTTTGAGAGGAATAAAATAAGAAATATTCTTTTAGAACCCAAATAAAGAAATTACTTATTATAGTTAACTTCTGAAGTTTGTTGTTATTTATAGAATTACTAATTAAGATTTCTAGGGTATTTTTCCAGTTTGCCATGTAATTATTATCTATAAGTTGTTATTAATTTTGGCCATGGACAAAACATAATAGATTTCCAAATTAGGCATAGCTATATCATCTTTTTCCAAGTTTTTCATATGATTAGATCGAGCTATCCTGGGTTTAATCGGGGACCATAAAAATTTGTATATCAAGGAGTTAAATTTTTTAATAATCTGATTAGGAGGAGGTAATGAGATAGAGTGTATAATAATCTCTCTTTTTCATAAGCAATTTAGTACTTTTTGAAAGCCAGAGTGCAAGATTTTATTTAATGCTTTTGGTTCTTATTGTGGTTATTCATGTAGTATATTAAGGAAAACCGAGCTGAACAGAGCTACAGCTTCATCAAGTGAAAGGGTATGAACAGGCTGGCAGATGACTATTTTTAATGCTGTGATAAATTGTTCCTTACTAAAGAAGGAGAGGTTATGAGCAACATTGTACTGATGTTGTTTTTTGTTAGGTTTATGATACCTTATTGCAAACATAGGTAGGTGATCACTTGAGGTATCAGGTAAGGCACCTGTTAAAAGGATTTTGTCTGGGACACTAGAGGTAATCTAATTTAAGGTAAAGGCTGTACCAGAATTTTTTGTTGTATCTTTTGGGAGCTGAAATAAGCTAAGTGAAACCATATAGATTAATTGAATTAGAAGGACTGTTACAGTCAATAGTTGGCTAAACTATATTCAGGTCTACTAAAATGATTGTTCCATGTGAAACTATATTTGATGCCCAAAAGAGAAGTTCTTCAGCAGTAGCATTGCCATTTCCTGGGGGAAAGTAAGCTCCTATAATCCAAAGGTTTTGTGAACATCGATTTGCAAGGATGCTATAATTATTTCAGCACTGAAGAGAGAAGATGGATTTATATTCTTGTAGATAACAACCACCTCACCACCTTTTTTATGGGTTCTGTGAAGTCTTACAGTGTTATATCCCTGTGGTAAGACTTCTTCCCCCTGGATTCAATAAGCTCCATGCAGTAATACTGCTATTCCTGCATGGAGTGGTTCATGTCCATGTAGCCACAGCAGTGCACCATGCATATCCATGAAGGCATGCTGCTATTAAGGCTAAACAGACACAAACCATGAACGAGTGCAGCGGGCATGTTTAAGTAGTGCACGTACTATGAACATACCCCCTGCACTCATAAAATGCTGTATGGCACTTTCTAAACCTGATCCGGCATAATATTAGAGAATTTCTCTAATATTATGCCAGTATTTCAGTGTCCGCAGACACTAAAATGAAATAAATGATATTTCAGTGTCCACAGACACTGAAATACATATGGCAGCAGGAAACCAATGCAGAGGGTGTGTGATGGGTTCTGTGACACACACCCTGCATTGTAGAAGTGCCATACAACACCTCACAACTTGCTAAAGCAGGAAATGTGGACAAAGGCACAAATAATGGGGGGACAAAGCCCTAAAAATGAGCACTTCTTAAATATTGCCCTCACAAACACAGAAAGTTGATAGAAAACAGGTCATGCATTAGCATAAATGTCCAAAAGATAGAAGTCTGCAAGTCAAATGTATGCCATTATCCCCTAACAGCAGTCCATGTGGACAAAGGCACAAATAATGGGGGGACAAAGCACTAAAAAGGGACAGTACTGAAATATTGCCCAAACAACATTAGAAAGGTAATAGAAAACAGAATATGTATTAGCATGAATTTCTGAAGGATAGAAACCTGAACGTGAAATATATGCCATTATTTCTTGACTGCAGTCCTCGATGACTTGTCAGAAAACCACAATACTTACTATATAACATAATAATATAATAATAATATAATAAATATTTTTTTACATGCTAAGGAATGCTTAAGAGTAGCTAAGGAATGCTTAAGAGTAGCTAAGTGGGTGTGCATGTTACGGCCCTCCGCTTAGCATTACTTAAACATCCCAGTGGAGATAAATAGAAATATACAGGTAAAATTCCTAAACTGAGATAGTGTAATGGTTAGAATCCTGGCTTTACATGCAGACGTTCATAGCTTGAGTACTAAGACGGGCAACTTATTTTTATATGAGAAAGCAGTGTTAAAATTATTTTTTAAACTTAAAATATGTAGTAAATTGTTTTTTGGTCAACCAGGGTAGTGTAGCTGGTGTAAAATGAAAGTGTGAGTGCATGTAACATGTGAAATCACCCATGTATACACAAGTGTCCCATACAGTATAGTCACACCCCTGTAATGAAAGCACATAGAGGGATGTCATATAAAGTAAATCATATACACCTACTAAATGAAGCCATTATCCTGATTTTTTTAATGAAAAGTGAGCAATGGTCAGCAATGCCCAGCTATGCTTATCAGGTTTAAGCATCACTTATACGTGATTGCTAAACAGCAGGTAGCTCAGCTAAGTGGAATTGTGCACTGTTAAGCAGTGCTCAGCAATCACCCCTTTAAGCACTGCTTAACCCAGCTTAGCAGGTTTGCACGTTGCTAAGCTGAGCTCAGCATTTTTGAAATAGTCCAATTATGGCAAAGGGTGGGAATATGGCCTTATTTAAACCATGCAGGTGGGAATACAGCCATAACATGTTTAGTTTGATCTCTGCAGGAACAAGTCTGGTGTTGGACAAGGAGTGCACTTTTGGATGCAGTGCTGGAGCATTCAGGAGTCCAGGCTCATGGCTGGACTCCTTGTCGAAAACCATAGTGAGAGACTGCTGCAGGGCCAGTACCAGGGCTCACAATACAAAACAGAGGCCTGGAACCATCTCTCACGTTCATATATTATGAAAAAAACAAAAACACTGGACCAAAACCAAAAGGCACAAAGTACAAGCAGGAAGCTCCTGAATGCTGTAAAAGCCATACTCCTTTATTAAGGTCACAATACGGTTAAAAGCACAAGCGTTTTTGTATGAGTATCACCCAGACTTCTTCAGATAAAACAAATAGTATCTCAACTTAGAATCACTTTATATAACCTCAATTAATCAATTAATTAAGATAATAATGTGTACTTAAAGGCATAATGAACCCAAACAATCAGCAGCTTAATAAATACATTTTAAATACATTTAGTACACATAAATAAATAAATATACTATTAAAAATGTATTTAAATAAACTCATGTTCTCAAAAGGTAAAAATACATATAAACATTATAATAAAATATAAGTATTAAATGTTAAAAGTTTCTTATTGATCTAGTATAATACAGAAATGTTGTGACCAAAATAAATCAGAGTTTAGCTGACCTAAGTTTTAATAAGGGAACCAAGGAAATGTTATCATTCAAACCCAGGGGTTTGTTAGCTTCAAGAACAATTTTCAAAAATGTTTCTCTATATTCCAATTTGGTTTCCCAGGGTCCATCCCTCAAAACTTTAGGCACAATTTCAATTACAACGAAGGAAAATTTGGCCTGAGTACATGTCAATGTATGCATAAACAGTGCATTACTGTTATTTCTTTTATTAATATCAATGATATGTTCATCAATCCTTTGTTTTAATTGTCTTTCAGTTTTTCCAATGTAGAATCCTTCACAAGTACCACAGGTAACTAAATAAACCAGACCCTAGCAATATAAATCCACTGCGAACATGCCCCACATTTAAAAGTACATTTCATTTGTTAGAATACACTTGGTAGTTAGATATACTATGGTTATGTTTTACTCCAGACCTAATGTTGGGACTTGTGATCTATTATTGTTCTTATATTTCATTGGTTGGATGTTAGCATACCTTGTTCAAATGCCATTGTTGGTGGCCTGTTGCCGTCAATGTTACTGGCATGCTGTTACGATGCATACTGTTGTTCCATTTATGCATGTGTTTGTTTTGCTATGCAACTGTTTCAAATCTGTTTTATGGGGTTAATTGGAACATCCATGCATGCTGTTATAACTAATCTGGAAATGTGTTGTTCATGACTAACCAGCAAATTCTTTAAAACCTCAACACCATAGCACATTTGGGAAGGCAGATCCCAGCAGATCCACCTGTCTCACTTCATCTGGCCAAGGCACTGGGCCCCAGCATATCTGGGACCCATCCAGGGCCTTCCTCCTCCACTGGTCCTGCACCACCTTCGGGTGGAACCACCTCAGGGGAAGGGGCCTATCCCCCCCGGTAGCAGACATGGACAGTAGCCTGTCACCGACAGTGAGGTCTGGGGTTTGGCGCACAGCAGTGCCAGATTGAGGGCTGCCTGGCACACCCCTCCCATCCAGCCGCTAGCACAGCTGCCTTCGGGATTGTTAAGGAGCAGTGGTGACTGCCCATGGGTGGGGACCTCCATTTGGGGGCTCATGGGCTTTGGATGTCCAACCACCCTCCCCATCAAAGGTGTTTACCCCCCTCATGTGTCATATACCACCCCTGTCTGCTATCTTGTTTGTCTTGTCTGTCTACAAATGCAACCCATCCCATCCAACCTACCTCCAGAAACATACCTACAGCCCTTCCCCAACATCCCACTCTCACCTTAAAAAAAAGGGCTTCTGTCCCACAAAAAAAACATTGTCCCATACATAGCGTTACATTTTGCCCCCATGTACAGTGAAACTAATCAATCAGCAGACTGATTACTCTGCAAATGTCTGTCACGAACACCCCTCCCTTTGGGGTTTGAGGCTGTAAATTCCAAATTCTATACATGTAATTCACAGCTGTTGCTGCCGAAGAAATGTAGAGCTATGGTCCTTTCCTACACCTGTCCTGCACATCCCTAAATGCTTTTCATAATGTTTTAACCTCTGCTTGCCCCCATTTCGCCACGTTCCTGACACCCTTTTTTTCTTTTCTTTAAAGAAAATTAGCGTGGGTGTAAGTGGGAGTAAGCGGTGCTAATTGAAGCTAAGAGGATTTATTTAACCACCTCTTAGCAACACTTAGCACTGCGCAAAGCCATGCAAACCCACTTACAAATGCTTAAAGGTGCCTTAATCACTCTGTATCCATCATCCCTTGTTCTGTTCAACAACAAAATAATCAGGCCTGCCAAGTTTCAAGGCCAGGATGCTGTGCATTACAATCACAACAACATACCACTACACCATCTGAGCTGTGGAAATCTGTAATTCTTTTACAAACATATCATTCATTCTGGTCATTTAACATTATTGAAAAAAAAGCAATCACCTCCTAGTCTGGAACCAGTCTGGAACCCAGGACCATGTGCACAACAATCACAGCAACATCCCGCTACATAATCCAAGCTGTAGGAATATGTATTGTTTTTACAAACATATCATGCACAACAGTCATTCAACATAAGGGGGAATTATATATCCATAGTACTGTTATATACATATATAGGTATATATAGATACCAACATGTATATTTCTCTCTCTCTCTCTCTCTATATATATATATATATATATATATATATATATATATATATATATATATATATTTTTTTTTTTTTTTTTTTTACAAACATACATATATATATATATATATATATATATATATATATATATATATATATATATATATATATAGCTACAGATAACCATCACTGTTCAGGTAACCATCTCCCCTGCTGCCCACCCCCCTCTTTACAGTGTCAAACAGAATGAACTGTACACAAATGACTATAAATCGCCATAGAGCAGGTAGAAGTAGCTGTATAGCCACCATCCTATTTGTTGGAACTAGCAGCAGTGTCCAAGCCTGCACCACAATACTATGTGGGCACCCACATAGCTGTATGGACTTAACAGTACCTGACAGAGCAACATCATCTCCCTCAAGGTAGGGTAAACACCTGTGGTGGACAGCAGCAATGCACAAATACCATAATATGTAGAAACAAGTGGTAGATGGGCCAAGAAGGAAAAGGTGCCTCATTAGAAGTAATGTCACCTTGGTCTGTACAAGCAAATAAGGGCACAAGTCATGTACCCTAAGGCTGTCTTTGAGTGCAAATTGGACACATCCACCAAGGCAGATCACTAGGCCTTCCACACATGTCTGCAATTCCAGAGGCAACACAAACAAATCTGCTCTATAGTGGTGGTCAATAACACCACATGCACATATGGCATAGATATAGGCAACAGGCTGCAGACAGGTGAAGTGTAAACACCACTCTCCTGTCCCCCCAGTGGTACACATGTGCATGTGCAGCACTTGCCCCCCCCTCCCCTCATCATCAGGAAGCAGGTCTGTAATGCTCTCTCAAAGGAAACACACAGAGGTCTCCATAGTCATGATACCATCCCTGGCTGCATCCCACATGAACACAGACATAGGCTCTCAGAATCATTCCACACTGTAGTCAACCACAGCTGGACCACCAGAATCATTCCACACTGTAGTCAACCACAGCTGGACCACCAGTGTTATCCCATCTGCACAGAGGACAGCCACTGTCATCCCTATACACAAAGTTGGAGCAATCCACCAACTGAGCCAACGTGATGCACATCAGCCTAACTAGCCTGCTCTGCAAGGGCATTGGAAGCAATATCAAGGACATTATGAACAGGGACATTGGCAACATCAAAATGACTGTGCTCACACACCATAGGTTCATAGGATCGTAGGTGTGTACTAGGCTAATGGCCCTGGAGCCTTTACAAGCCTAGCCCATAGGATTAACCTGGCATCGTGTCACCAGACCTTAGTTCCCAGTGCCTCTGTCGAGCAGAGCCATTGGAGTGATCCCCCGGGGTGAATTTTCTATTTCCCATTCACTCATCAAGATTTCTGTTGAAGAGTGCCAGTGAGGTGCTCTGCTTGACATGTATGGGAAGTCTATTCCATAATATGGGCAGTATCTGGGTTATGAACCTGTCCCTCCAGCATGTTTTGTTGATTGTGGTAATGAGGTTGAGGTCTCTGGAGTGTGTGTGGTGTGGAGGGATTGAGATTTCTTTAGATGTAGCATTGCTAACAGAGCTGGGTCAGACATGGCTTTGTAAGTCAAGCACGGATCGCTTTTAAGTAGGTGATATGAGACAGAGAATAGTTGGAGTTTTTTGAGGCTGTCCATATAGGACAAGTGTTTAAGGCCTAGGAGCCTCTTTGTGAGGTACTTTTGTGGCCTCTCCAGTTTTTGCAGGTGTCTAGTGTGGTACATGTCAAATGGGGATTATACTCGATGATTGGCCTAATGAGGGAAAAGTAGAGGGAGACAATGACCTCTTTCTTCCTGGATGCAAAACCCTTAGTAATGAGATGTGCCACATAGAAGGACTTTCTGACCACAGTGGCAATGCGGTGGTCAAAAGAGAGGTTGCTGTCAACCTGTGTTCCCAGGTCTCTTATAATGCCTTCTGTGTTCAGTGGACTGCCATTGATGTGGTAATTCAAGGGAACCGGGTTTTTTCCAAGGGGGTTGACGACACATTTTTTGGCATTGAGCTTAAGGCTATAGTTCTGACACCAGTCAGTGGTCTCAGTGAGGCCTTTCTGTAGGATGTCAACATCACTTAAAGAGTTAATAATAGCTCCCAACTTGCAATCATCTGTGAACTTTGTCAGCCAGAGTCCATTCGTGTTGGCCTGGACTTCAGAGAAGTAGATACTAAACAGGAGAGGACCCAGGACCAAACCCTGTGGGACTCCACTCCTGAATGGTCTGCAGTCTGACTTGTAGTCAGCTACTTTCACAATGTGAGTGCTATCTGTGAGCCAGTTTGCAACCCACCTAGTGATATAGGGGTTGATGCCTAGCTTAGTGAGTTTTTCTATGATTCCTGAAATGGGGAATAGTATCAAAGGCCTTGGCCAGATCAAGGTAGGCTGTATGAACCACCTTGCCTTCATCCACAGCTCTGGAGACTGACTCAAAGAAGTCAACCAAGTTGAGTAGGCATGATCTACCCTTCACAAAACCAAACTGTGTAAGATCCAGAGTATGGAGATTCCCTATATCCTTGTTTATTAGGTCCATGATGATGCGTTCCATAGCTTTGCATATCAAACTTGTCAGGCTAATGGGGTAATAGTGCCCAAGGTCTGTAGTCACTTCTCCTTTGTGAAGAGGGATGACTTTAGCAGTGTGCCATTTGGTAGGGACAAAGCCTGAGGTGAGGTGGTGATTGAACAGGGCACACAGGTGAGGTGCCAGTTCACTCTGTAGTTCATGTAGAACACAGGTTCCATAGAAGCTGTATACTTGGCCTTGGACAGTGCTGTTTTAACCTGTGCAGCAGTAATACTGGGTGCCTGGCAATCTATTGGTATTGTGATTGGTCCTTTGGGGGAGGGAGAGAAGGGTAAAGTTGGCACTGAATCTGTTGGCCAGTAGAGTTGCAATATCTGTTGGCTTGGTATAGGAGGTACCATTGTGCAGTAGCTCAGAGCAAATCTGGGTATTGTTCTGGAGATTCTTTACATAACTATAGAAGGCCTTGTGGTTCTTTTTACTATATGCTGCAATTCTGTTTTCAAAGTTAGCTTTATAGGGTTTGATGAGGGATCTCAACATTTTGTTGAGGCTGATAAGGAAGTTTTTCCAGTCTTGGGACTTCACCTTATTTCACATCAGTTTCCTCCTTTGGTTGTAGAGTTTGTTTATGGCAGGAGACCACCAGATTGGCTTTTTTTTTGGAGGAGATCGTCTTGGTTCTATTAGGTATGGCAAGATCCATGCATTTGTGTATGTGTTCGTACAGTGCATTGGTGTATGATTTGGTGGTCATGCAACTATTCTTCTTTTGCATGGGTGCTGTCATCTACTCTGAGTTGGGTGGCCAGCTGGGCAAGATGGACGGTCGCCTGTCACACCTTCAGTAGCAGGCTGCCCCTCCTGTCCAGCCACCAGCACAGCCATCATCGGGGCTGTGAATGTGCAGCTGTGACTATCTGCAGGTGGGGATGTCAGTCTCATCGTATCCATGTAGGGGCTCATGGGCCTCTGATTCCCAACACCCTCACCGTCCAAGGTGTTTAATCCCACATGTGTCATATACCACCCCTGTCGGCTGTCCTGTCTGTCTTGTCTGTCTCCCTACCCAACCTACCTCCCTAGACATATCTACAATCCTTCCCCAACATCCCACTCTCACCTTAGCAAAGAAAAAAGGGCATCTGTCCCCAAAACAATCATTGTCCCATACATAGCTGTCCTTTTCGCATGGGTGTCCACTGGACACATGTATCCCAGGCCAATTGGCTTGACAACACATTTCTGTTATCCTCACCCCTCTCTCTGGGGTTTGAGTATCCAAATTCACCTCCAAATCCAGTGCAAATGCACAGCTGTTGCTGTATTACAAAAGCTTAAAACTGCTTTAATCGCTCTGTCTCCATCAGCCACTGTTCTGCCTAGCAATGAAATAATCAGACCTGCCAAACCTCAAACCCAGGACCCTGTACACTATAGTCAGAGCAATGTACCACTGCACCACTTGAGCTGTAAGAGTTTTTTGATGCTTTTTTAAACATATCAGGCAGTAGAGTCATTCAACAGTAGGAAAAAGCTCTGTGGAATCACTCAAGTTTTGTACATATACATATACAGATATACATGTATGGAGATACATATATATATATATATATATATATATATATATATATATATATATATATATATGAAAACTATGTTAATATATACATGCATATATATATATATATATATATATATATAGATAGATATAGATATATACATATACATACTCATAACATGTAGTGCATTCATATCTCAGAACCATACCACTCAAACTGTTAGTGCAAGAAATCTGGGCAAAGGCTGTAAAAATGGGGGGACAGTGGGCCACAACTAGGGATATATTTCAAATATTGCTCTTACAGATATAGAAATTTGCTTGAGTAACAGGCTTTGTTTCAGCATACATGTTCTGAAGGATATGATGTCTGGAACTGACATTATGTCATCATTTACTGACAGAAATCCTCAGATCATCACAGTGATTTACCAGAGAAATTAGAATAATTTGTGGAACAGAGACAAAATGAGCAATAAACCTGAATGTTCTGCAACAATTTGGCCAGATGAGAGATATGCTCAGAACCCCCTAGTGCAATGAATCTAGACCAAGCCTAACAAAAACTTGACTAAATAAGCTGAGACAGTTGCTACAGTAACACCATCTGTTCTAACATATATTGACTGAAATAGCACACCTCCAAGACTTATTTGCTTCTCATTAGTTAATGCCTGAAACTCTCACATCATCCCACTGATTGGTCAGACATACACAACACTTATGGGGACCAGATCAAAGATATGAGACAGACAACTGTTCATCCTACAAATATCTGGACATAACATGACATTAGGGAAAGTACATTAAGCTGCTTAACATGTCACCAAGCACCATCCAAACTACGGTCAGGCTGACACAATACTCCCTCAAGTCAGCCATGGGGAATTACACATGCATTTGCAAATATATCAGGCACTACAGGGATGTAACAGTAGTGAAAACAGTCACTGGTGTGAGCCTGCATACCCACAACCAATTTCACCACAGTCACGATGACATACTGGTAAGCCAAATGAACAGTAGAGTATAACGACTGTGTGAACATAAAAAATATCATGTATGATGCTCACACACTACGCCTACATATACTGCCCCAAGTCACAGTGTAGTCTGACTCCTACAGTGGTACAGAACATGTCCCAGTCTGCCCCTACAAACATATACAGCTGATAGACCACCAGAAAATGGAGCAGCATGCACAGTCACATAGTAAAGGAGCCATGACACTTAAATTCCCCCCTCCCTACACAGTGCAACAAACATTTACACAATACACTGCTACACAATCCTGACAGTCTGTTAATAATTGCTACACATACACATACCCCACAACTGTACAGATTCCCACAGAATGTCCAGGCTCTGTCTATATATATATATATATATATATATATATATATATATATATATATATATATATATATATATATATATATATATATGTGTATATATATATATGGCCTCTTTGTCATAACATGTCTCCTAAATCTGGGTGACTTTTTCGAAATGGTCACGAAAGCAATAGACGAGGGAAAGGTGGTTCACACAGCATACCTTGATCTTGCAAAGGCCTTCGATACTATTCCCTACTCGGGAATTATTGACAAATTCACCAACCTAAATATAAACCCCTATGTTACAAGATGGGTTGCTAAATGGCTCATGGATAGAACCCATTCAGTGAGAATATGAAACACTAGATCTGCCTGCAAACCTGTGACTAGTGGTGTACCACAGGACTCAGTCCTGGGACCCCTTCTATTCGGTATCTACTTCTTGGAGGTACAAGCAAGCACAGCGGGATTATGGCTAACAAAGTTCGCAGACAACTGCAAACTGGGTGCCATAATTGAGACCTCCACTGAAATAGATATCCTTCAAAAGGGTCTTATGGATACAGATATGTGGTGCCAGAACCACGGCCTCAAGCTAAATGCCAAATAGTCCATCGTTATCCCCTTTGGGAAAAAACAAGTACCTATAAATTACAACATAGGTGGCAGCCCACTTACCACGGAGAGTGTGATAAGAGACCTAGGAACTCAGGTGGAATAGTAACCTCTCCTTTGAAAACCATATTGCTAAAGTGGTTAGAAAATCCTTCTACATGGCTCACCTTATCACAAAAGGGTTTGCATCCAGTAATAAGGATGTTACTGTACCCCTCTACTCATCACTCATTAGACCCATTATTGAATATAATGCCCCATTTGGGATGTACCTAACAAGACATCTGCAATAACTGGGGAGGCCTCAAAAGTACCTCACAAAGAGGATAACGGGCCTCAAACAGTTGCCCTATGCCATGAGGCAAAAAACTCAGACTGCACTCGGTCACGTACCGGCTACTCAGAGATGATCTCTGCCTGACATACAAGGCTATGCCAAACCCCGAATTGCTAGAAATGCTCCACCTAAGGAAAACCCAATCCACCAGAGCTACTCGCTCAAGGGACTTAAACTGACATCAACAATAAACAGGACTTGTTGGAGGGACAGATTCATGTCCCAGAGACTTCCCTTGCTCTGAAATAAGGTCCCCATAAATGTGAGGCAGAACTCCTCATTAGCGATCTTCAAGAGGAATCTTGATGAGTGGATGGGAAACAGGAAATTCACCCTGGGAATCACTTCAGTGGCCCTGCTAGACAGAGGTTCAGGAAACTAAACCACTTGGGAGGGAAGCGTAAGCACAATTTTTTTTTTGGCTAGGCTTAATTATGCCCTAGGGCCAAGAGCCTAGTACCTACCTAAGAACCTATGATTCTATGTCTGGTATTCTGCTATATCACTGGGGTGATATCAAGAAGGAAGGCACTAACTAAGGATAAACCATACCTATCAACCTCTTACTGCATGACATCTGGACAAAGCCTGACATAATTGGGGACAGAGACCCAAACACAGGGGGATAATTGAAATATTGCTGTTATAAACTGAGAAAGTTGCTGGTGTGACAGTGTTTGTTGTAACATATCTTAACTGAGGGATATGAAGTCAGCAACACAAAAGGAAGTTAGTTACTGACTGCAATACCCAGGGTATGCTACTGATTTGACAAGGACAACTGTCGGAGGAACAAACAAAACATAAGAGTCAAACCTCTGGCCATTCTGTGGATAGCCCTACAGTTGAATGTTGTGTCAACCACATAACACTGTCAGACTGAGACCCACACAGAATATCCATGTCCATACAAACCCTGTTAAACTAGCATGAATCCAAATGTATAACAGCAATACTCACATTTTGTACCTAAATCTTTGACCTTCTCCCCCATTTTGTTGGACTGTCTCCACATGTTTTTTGTAAGAGGTATTTCCAACTACCCCTTGTGATGCTGTTGTTTACACACCTCCATGAAGTCCTCCTCACAGGCAAGGAAAAGGGCCAATGCCCACATGAAATACTCAATTATAGGAGTGTGTTGCCATGATATTGGTTACAGGAATAACAACACAGTTGTTCTGCATGCAATTAGCAAGTGGGGACACCAACTGCTGCCTATGCAAAGCAGGTCTATACCTCTACATGGGTAGACAGAGAGAGAGAAAGGCACACACACAGGGATGGAAACAGAAACAGGAACTGGAATCCAAACCAACAATACTTGGGGAAAAAATAAAACTATGTCAAACAAATAAGCATGTAATGGAATGCAGTAGGGGGTATGCAATAATGAGATATAGTATGTTAAACAAATATGCCTCAACAATACTTACTGTACTGCTATATTGTTGATCAGCACCTATGGTCATAGCATCTGGGTCTGTCTGCAGTGACATAGATCACTGCTCAGGCCCCTGAGTCACCCCAGGAAGGAATGGCTCACATATGTATACTACTGGAGTGTCTGTTGAACAATACTGACTGTAACACTGCTAGGCCAGCTACTGGCATGTCATAGACATCCATATGTTACTTGTGACTACAACTGTGATATACATGTTTGTCTCACAAATCTGAGAGACCTGTACAGGGTATCTGCATAATAAACTACTGTTGCAGATGTGTGTGTGTTGAACTGCATGTGATATACTGAGCTCATACAATTCAACTGTCCAGTGTTATGCACACTGACCATATGTGTGCCTCATATTTGTAGTCATTTACTAATAGAGTTGTGTTATTTATGGCAAATCATTGGCAAATATGTGAAGACTGACATTAGAACATAATAGCATACATATGAGTGTCAGACATCTTCCAGGGTATTTCTGTGAATGCAAAGGCTACTGTGCTATCAAATGACTTAAGTGTGTTACAGCAATATTAAGAAAGTGTCACTAATTTTGAGCCGTTGCCCCCCATGTATGTATGGCATCCTCCAGATGTCCTGCTCTAACAGGTTGAGAGGTATGACAGGGCAGAAAGAGTCTAAATACAGTGTGCCATACTGACATAGAATGGAAATGTATTTCATGCATTACCTGTGCACATGCATGTATGAGTAGATGTACCTGAAAGCCTCATAACAACAGACATGGGATGCAAACTATCATGTAAACAAGCTGTACATGTTGTACACATATGTAACGTGCATCCAACATACATACATTTCTACAGCTACTGGTTGTTGCATTGCCCTGACACAGACATGGGTACTAGAATAAGCATGATTATCAGGTTGAAATTGGAGAGGTATCCAACTGTGTTATGACCTTGTATCCATGCTTACTACAAACAGCTATATGACCACCTGCATAGCTGTATGGACTCAGCAATACCTCACTCGTAAAACCTGCCTCCACCAAAGTACAGTAATCCCCTTTGCTGGACAGCAGCAATACACAAACCATATAATTGGTCACTATATTGGCTGTACAGGGTCAAGTAGGAGCAGGAACCAACTTGGAAGCAAGTCAACCATTGTCTGCACAAGTATATAAGGTCACAAATTAATTACTATAAGGCTAAGAGTACAAATTGAACACATCCACCAAAGCCATTCACAAGGCAGTCATCACATATGTCTTCAATCTCAGAGGAAACAACTCACCCCACCCTGTAATGGTGGTCACTCACACCACATACACACACACACCATAGCTATAACCAAACTGCTGCAGACAGGATAAGGGCAAACACCATTCCCCTGTTTCACCATCAGTATAGGTGGATATGCATAGCACCCACACCACTCCCATCATCATTAGGGAGCAGGAACATTATGCCTATTCAAAGCCAGCAAAAGCAAGTCTCCATGGGACCTGATAACATTCCTGTCTGCATCCTACATGAGCTCAGGCATATGCTCCCAGCTCCATTATACACTGTATGCAATCAAAGCCTGAGCATCACTGACATCCCATCTGCAAGGTAGATGGCCACTGTCATCTCTCTACACAAAGATGAATGATGAATGTTGTGTTATGCAATGTACTGGCCCTCATCAGGGCCAGGAGTGCAACGCAGGTTCATATTGTGCTGATAGATGACAGGGGAATGATGTGGTTGTAAGTGGTGGCTAATGATAGTCAATGTTGATGTGCAGGTTCTGTAAATAACTTTGACCAATGTATGAGGTCCTGTGATGTGTTTCCCTGTTTATGTCTTCCAGGTGACATGCAGCGACCAAGACAATCACCATATACTGCAGCAGAAAATGCAGCCATCATGGATGCCATCATCCAGCACCATTGGATGATTTTTGGCCGTGGCCAATACAATCTGCGGGAGCGGACCACCCTGTGACATGACCTTGTCCACAGAGTTAACAACTTTGGCCACCTTGGACACCATGGACACACATATGATCAGGTCAGGCATTGGGCAACTGACCTGATACATCGTGCCCGGTAAAGGGCTGCTGCCGTGGCCAGGGACCATATTGCTACAGGTGGTGGTCCTGCCACACAGGCCCCAGTTACAGCAACAGAGGAGCTCCTTGCCAATATTTGGGCAGCCCCCACACACCAGAAAAGCTGAGAAACACAAGTCATGGAGGTGGATGGCCTCACAGACAACAGGCGAGGAGCATCCAGGTAAGGCCCCAGTGCACATCAATTGAGCACTGTAGCAGTCAGACTGGATTCTGTACAGTATCTAGATGAATATGTCAGGTCAAACTGCATTTGTGGGTAGGGTTTTCTAATGCACAATAGTGCACATCTATGGTGAAGGACAGCAAAGTGAGTTCTGTCAGAGCTTGTACTGTACATGTAGTATTCATCTTGTACCAATGCCACATGTGAGTCTTCTGACAATACCTCTCCCCCACAACTACATAGGTCCCTCTGGACTGGATGGGAGACAGCAGCCTGAAGCTGGTGAGTATGAGATTGCCCTGTTGTGGCTCACCAGTACCCCAGGCATGTTAAGGTCATGCATGTTACCATGCATACAACTGTTACTCTCAGCCATATTGCAATATGTGCATGTTCACTTGTGGTGGGATTAACTGCATTGCATCAAAGTGGTTATCACAGGGGCCTATTTGCAGGAGATGTAACATATCTATAGCATACCTCATAACCTGTCATTGCAAAAAATCTGGAGAAAGACTGACAAAAATGAGGGACGAAGGACCAAAACTAGGGACATATTTTAAAAATAAGTCTTATACAGTGCATATAAAAGGTGTACACACCCCTGTTAAAATGCCATGTATTTATGATATACAAAAATGTGACCACTATAAAACATTTCCAAACTCTTCCAATGTTTAATGTGACCTATAACCTGTACAATTCAATTGTAAAACAAACAGATCTGTTAGGAGAACAATTATCACAAATAAAAAGCATACAATAAGCTAGATGCGTAAGTGTGCACAGGCTGAAGCTAATACTGTGTTGAAGCAGCTTTTGATATAATTACAGCATTATATCTTCTTGGGTACACACCTGCCATCAATTACAGAGACTCTTTGATTAACACCAAATAATGGTCAGCTGTTCTACTAGGATTTTCTTGACATTTACCCAGTTGCCTGCTACAGCAACAGCCATGGTTTACATAGATCTTACAAAGCATCAAAGGGATGTCATTGCTGAAAGGTATCAGTCCGAAGGGTACGAAGGGTACAAAAACATTTCCACAGCATTGCATATACTATGGAACACAGTGACAACAGTCATCAAAAGGTGGTGAAAAAATGGGGCATAAGTGACATTGCAAAGAAGTGGACATCCCTCCAAATGTGTTGAAAGACATGGCCCAAACTGGCCAGGAAGTCTGCCAGGAGATTTACAGCAACACCAAAGGAGTTGCAGGAATCTCTGGCAGGTACTGGTTGTGTACTACATGTGACAACAATCTCCCATATTCTCCACATGTCTGACCTATGGGGTAAGTTTGGAAGATGGAAGCCTTTTCCCACACAGAACAACATCCAGGTCTGGCTGAATTATCAAGAACAATACATCAGGTTTCCCAAAGCATGTGGGAAATGTGTTATGGTGTAGTGAGGCCATATGGTGTAGTGAGACCAAGGTTGCACTGTTTGACCACAATTCCAAATGGTTTGGTGCAATAACAACACTGTACATCACCTAAAGAACATCCTCCCCACAGTGAAGCATGGTGATGGCAGTGTCCTGCTTTGGGGTTGCTGTTCATAAGCTGGAAGTGGGCCTTTAGCCAAGATGGAGGGGATTATGAACAACTCCAAATGCCAGTCCCTTTTTGCCCAAAACCTTCAGGTGTTTGCTAGGAAGCTATAGATGAAGAGGAATCTCACATTTTCACATGACAGTGACCCAAATCATACATCCAAATCAGAAAAAGAATGGCTTCACCCAACATTTAGGAATGGCACAGCCAGATTCCACACCTACATCCAATAGGAAATCTGTGGGTGCCCTGAAGAGGGCTGTGCACAAGAGATGCCCTCGCAATCTGAAAGAGTTGGAGGTATTCTACAAAGGAGAGTGGGCAAATATTGCTAAGTCAATATGTGTCATGCTGATAGACACCTTTCCAAGAGGACTGACTACTGTAATTAAATCAAAATGTGCTTTAACAAACTATTAGTTTAAGGGTGTGCTCATGCAACCAGCCTATTGTATGTATTTCATTTTCTATATGTCACCCCTAACTAATGTGTTTGTTCTTCAATTGGATTGCACAGGTTATAGGTCACATTAAAGGTGGGAAACATTATGACATGATTTATGTGGTCTCATGTTATATATCAGAAAAACCTGGCATGTTAACAGGGGTGGGTACACCTATTATATCAACTGCAAGCTTAAAAGTTTGTTAGAGTAATCCCAGTAATGTGTCAGACAAACAGAGGATTTCTGAGGAACAGACAAAAAATATGAGCCACACATCTAGACATTCCACAAAACTCTGTACAGTTGAGAAATATGTTCTGTAGGAGTTGTCACTGTACTATACAGGTGAACAGCAATAATGTGTACATGGCTGCAGTGTGTGCTAGGTGAAGGCCCATCACCTACTAATACTACTCATGTATCCAAAAGGTGTATATTGGTAGTAACATTAAGTGAAAAGGGCTACAGTGCATGATTTTGAGGGACTGTCCAGAGTGTGTATGTTGTGGTCTGACTGTGTCACGAATGTCACCAGTTGGCTATTGTGTGGTCTGTGTAATGCCTTTGTGCCACCTCACTTGTATGTGTCTGTGTGTGTGTCCATGTGCGTCTGTGTGTGTGTGTGTGTGTGTGTGTGTGTGTGTGTGTGTGTGTGTGTGTGTGTGTGTGTGTGTGTATACTAGCAAATCTTATAGTGCAGGTATTAATTTACATATGTCGTCTTCCCCCACAGGTGGACATGGTGGTCATGGTCCCTCCCACTCAGAATCTGATGTCAGTGTCTCTGAAGCCTCTGACAATGATAGTGGTCATAGTGGGGCACAGCTGTGGTTGTCAGGGGCTGAATCTGTGCCATCGGTTGGCATCCCAGAGTCATCCATAATGTACCTACACACAGTCACACTGCCCACACATACACCATCCCCAGCAGCTGCAGATACTGGACAGTTGGCAGGTGGTGACATGGAACAGGCTAGTGTGGTGACTATGGCAAGTGTGAGTGTAGCCACTTGCCATAGCCAGAATGCAGGTGAGGTCCCACACAAGTGGATGGACAGGGGTGCTCAAAGGAGGACTGCTGCCCATGAAGCTACTATCACATGTGCCACAGCAGGTGTCACCAGATGCATGTTTCAAGCTGTCATGGATGCACAGGCACATAGTGAATGCAACACCAGACAAATGGGTCTTGGATGCAACTCTTCCTGGTTTACGTGGTGACATACATGACCTTGTTGAGGCCACACATCAAAATATTGAGGTCATGAATAGATGGTGGGATGAGTTGGCAATCCTCAACCGTGGCATGTCTGTGCTAGAGCATGTGGTGGGAGATGGGCATCTGCCATGTGGACATAGGTCAGCACCAACATTAGCTGACAGTCTACAGGGCCATGCACCTTCACACCCTTGTAGTGTCCGTACCAGCAGCACTACTAAATGGGGGGTGCTGGCCGCACTACAATGGAGCAGGCAATGGGCATGTGGTCCTGTCTGGTCCCGTCAGAGACATGGAACCAGCAGACAGCAGTCACCATCGGGAAGCAGTACTGTATCTGGCCTGGGCCTGGTGGTGCCAGTGATACCCCTGGCAGGACCAGTTACCATGTCCATGGCCAGAGACGATGAACTGTACACTCTGCCATGTACAGTCCACAGCTGTCCAACATACCCCTGTGTAGGGCAGCCACATGGTGTGACTGTGTGCATACATACACACACGCATCACCATCACAGCCATGTTACCTCCAGACACACACACACACACACACATCAACTCTGAGTGGCTCATTCATAGAACACCTCTCCAAACACACACACATGATGTCAACTGTATGGCCCAGCATAGACCTCTGGCAAACCCACACAACACCCTGTGCATATGATGATACATGTGCCATATCCCTGTCATCCATAGCACCAATACAGGAACATGCTAATATGGTTCTGATGCACAGGGGGGAATTAAGTACAGTTTAACTATGTAATGCTGTGTAAGGTGCTGTCATCTTGCATTTGTAATGGTTACACTTCAGAGTGTGTATACCTTTTCAGCCATGATGCATTATTGGTGTTAGCAATGCTGACTGAATGTAGTCTCACATGTTGTATTCTGTTTGTGTTCTAGGTGTCTATGTCAGCAGGAGGTGGCCTTGCCAAAACTGGCAATGAGAGATATGGCAGACTGGTAATATATCAATCATGTCAGAGCTGAGGTACAGCTGTATATGTACCAGGTCTGTGTAACAGTTATTGCATGTGCCACAAAACTTATAGGGCTGAGAGGTGTATACAGGTAAGTCTATGGTGGTTGGCATCAGCAGCCCTTGTGAAGTGGACAATGATAAATGTAGTGGGTGGAACACACCTCAGATTGGTAAAACACACTCCCACAGAGGATATTGTGTTGACCAAACACACAGATAATACTGTCCCCACATACACAGTCTCACACACACACACACACACACACACACACACACACACACACACACACACACACACACACACACACACACACACACACACAAACACACACACACACATACACACACACACACACACACACACACACATGCACAGGATCACAGTTGCCAGTGTTGGTTTTGGAACCCCTACCAATCTAGTTAGTGGTACTACAGTGTCATGCGGTTATCACAGGTAGCACAAAACTAATAGTGTGATGACTGTTCCAAGGTACCTGTGAAACGAATAACATCACATGCCCTTGTGAGGTATGGCAATGGGGTGTGTACTGGGTATGGAAGGACTCAGACTGTCACCTACAAGTCTACACACTGACAAATACTGCTATACACACCAATGCACACACAATTGCCAGTATTGACATTAGCAGCCCTGCCTATTATGTTATTCATTCAATACTGTTACATAACTGTTGCACGCAGCACAGGGCTTATAGGGCTGAAGAGTGTCCACAAATATCTCTATGGTGGATGTGAACAGCAGCCTTTGAAAAGTGGACCGTGGGATGTGTACTGGGAGTGCCATGGCCTACAATTGCAAACTATGGCCAGCCAATGGATATAGTTCTCACTCACACACACAGGGTACTGTTCTTATGCATACACACATTTGCCAGGATTGAGATTAAAACCCCTATCTATCTAAGTCACTGCTAATACAGTTTTATGCATTTATCGCATGAGCCACAAAGATTACAGGGTGAAAAGAGTCCCAAGGTAATTCCAAGGTGAACAACGTCACCAGACCTTGTAAAGTATGGCAATGGGTGATTTACTGGGTAATAATGGACCCAATATACACAAACCTATGGTAATATACACTTACACACACAAATATACTCATACACACATTTGCCAGGACTGAGATTATCAGCCCTGCCTATCCTGTTAGTCAGTCCATACTGTTACATAGTTCCTGCACACGGCACAGAGCTTGTTGGACTGAAGGGTGTCAACAGATACCTCTATGGTTGAGGAAGACAGTGGGCCTTGTAAAGTGGACCTTGGGACATATACTGGGAGAATCACGGCCTAAAATGTAAAGCCAACCCCCCCATGGATATAGTTCTCACTCAGACACATACATCGGATACTGTTCTCCCACCCACACACATGCATTTGCTAGGACTGAGATTACAGACCCTATCTATCTAGTTATTGCTAATACAGTGTTATGCATTTATCACATGCACTATGGAACTTATAGTGTGAAGAGTGCCCCACAGTTCTTCTAAGGTGAATAACATCACCAGCCCTTGTAAAGTATGGCACTGGGCAGTGTACTAGGAGAGTGAGGTCTCAAAATGTTGTATTTTACAAATATACACACTTACAAACACTTACACACACACATTTGCCAGAACTCAGATTAGGACCCCCTACTTATATAGTCATTGGTACGGTTTACTATCAAATTGTCGATCCCGTTTTGTGCGACGCGCATTGCCCGAATGCGGAACTGCGAACGTCACTACACCGACGCCCAGATGTGCGAACGGCAAAATCTCGCCCCCATCCGACCCATGGTAGCATGGGTGTGGAGGTGTTGCGCGGCCGGTAATGTCGATCGTCGGAGTTTTGCGGTTTCGGTTCGCTATCGAAATGGTTTCGGTGTTTCGGTTCGCGCAAACGCGTCGATGGGGTCGCCGTTCGCACGGAGTGCATTCGAACATTTAATAGTAAACCCATTGGTACTATAGTGTTATGCAGTTATCGCATGCACCAAGGAGCTAAGAGAGTGAAGAGTGTCCCAAGGTACCTATATAGTGATTAACATCACCAGCCCTTGTAAGGTATGGCAATGGTAGGTGTACTGGGTGAGAAAGGCCTCAAACTACTTTCATCCATTTGTTTAGACACTCACAAACACTATTATACACACTAATGCACACACACACATTTGCCAGTACTGAGATCCATAGGTTCATAGCTTCATAGGTGTGTATTAGGCAAATGGCCATGAAGCCTTTACAAGCCTAGCTCATGGGGATACCCTGGCATCATGCCACATGATGATAGTCCCCAGTGTGTCTAACAAGTATAGCCACTGGAGTGATTTCCAGGGTGGGATTTCAATTCCCCATCCACTCATCCATATTTCTCTTGAAGAGGGCCAGTGAGGTGCTCTGCTTGTCATGTATGTGAAGTCTATTTCATAGCGTGGGCAGTCTCTAGGTTGCGAACCTGTCCCTCCAGCATGTTCTGTTAATTGTAGAATTGAGGTCTCTGGGGCATGTGGTGTGGATGGATTGGTATCTTCAGATGTAGCATTCCTGACAGAGCTGGGTCAGACATGCCTGTGTAAGTCAGACAGAGACCGCCTCTAAGTAGCCAATATGAGACAGAGAATTGTTGGAATTATTGGAGTCTGTCCATACAGGGCAAGTGTTTATGGCCTAGTCTCCTCTTTGTGAGGTACTTTTGCAGCCTCTCCAGTTGTTACAGGTGTACAGTGGGTACATGCCAAATGGGCCTAATGAGGGGAGAGTACAGAGAGACAATAACCTCTTACTTCCTGGATGCAACACCCTATAGTCAGGAGATGTGACACAGAGAAGGATTTTCTGAACACAGTGGCACTGTGGTGGTCAACAGAGAGCTCAGTGTCAACCTGTGTTCCCAGTTCTCTTATAGCAATGTCAGTGCTCAGTGGACTACAATCAATGTAGTAATTCATGGGAACCATGTTGTTCCCAAAGGGGATGGTGGCACATTTTCTGGCATTGATCTAAAGTTCAGGGTTCTGACACCAATCATAGGTCTCAGTGAGGCCTTTGCACAGGATGTCAACATTACGTGGGGAGGTAATAATAGCACTCACTTTGCAGTCGTCTGTGAACATTGTCAGCCAGAGTCCCTTCGTGTTGGGCTGGACTTCAGAGGTGTAGATCCCGAACACAAGGGAATCTAAGGACTCCACTCATGACTGGTTGGCAGTCTGACATGGAGTCCACTGCTTTCACACTGTGGGTTTTATATGTGAGACAGTTTGCAAGCCACCTAGTGATATAGGGGTTGATGCCTAGCTGAGTGTGTTTGTCTATGATTCCTGAGTGGGAAATGGTATCCAAGGATTAGAAGGCCTGCCTATCTTGTTATGTATTCCATACTGCTACATAGTTATTGCACATGGCACAGAGCTTATAGGGCTGCAGAGTGTCTACAGCATCCTCTACAGTGGATGACAACAGTGGGACTTGTAAAGTGGACAATAGGATGCGTACTGTGTGGGTGAAAGCAAAAAAGTGCAAAACCCACCCCCAAATGGATATGGTTCTCACCCAAACACACCCCCACCTACACACAGGATTTTGTTCTCATGTATACCCGCACACATTTGCCAGGACTGAGATTAGAACTCCTACCTATAGTTACTGATACTACAGTGCTATGCATTTATCGCATGTGGCAAGAAGCTTATAGGGTGAAGGTTGTCCCAAGATACTTCTAAGGTGAGGAACATTATCGGCCCTTGTAAAGTATGGCAATGGGTGATGTACTGGGTGAGAGAGGCCACAAAATACTTTAACCTACACATACACACATTTACCAGAACTGAGATTAGAATCCCTGCCTAACTAGCTATTTGTACTACAGTGTTACACAATTATTGCACATGCCACAGAGTTTATAGGGCTGAGAGCTTCCCAAAGGTGCTTCTAAGGTGACTGACATCAGCAGGACTGCTAAAGTAGGGCAATGGGAAGTGTACTGGGTGTAAATGGGCTCAAAATTTTAACCTACAAACACACACACACTTTTACATTTGTCAGGACTGAGATTAGAACCCCATACCTATCTAGTTTATTGCACTATAGTGTTGTGCAGTTATCACATGCACCACAGAGCTTATAGAGCTGAGGGCTGCCCAAAGGTACTTTTAAGGTGACTGACATCAACAGGACTGGTAAGGTAAGGCAATGGGAAGTGAACTGGGTGTGAATGGGCTCACAATCTGTAACCTACAAACACACATACACGTTTACATTTGCCAGGAGTGGACTGAGATTAGAACCCCTACCTAACTAGTAATTTGTACTATAGTGTTGCACAGTTATCGCATGCGCCACAGAGCTTATAGGGCTGAGGGTTTCCCAAACACACTTCTAAGGTGACTGACATCAGCAGGACTGCTAAAGTAGGGCAATGGGAAGTGTACTTTGTGTGAATGGGCTCAAAAACTTTAAACTACAGACACACACACGCTTTTACATTTCCCATAACTGAGATTAGAACCCCTACCTAAATATTTTTGTACTATAGTGTTATGCAGTTATTGCACACACACACACACACACACACACACACACACACACACACACACACACACACACACACACACACACACACACACATACACACACACACACACACACACACACACACACACTCACACACACACACACAAACACACACAATCACACACACTTTGATATTTGCCAGGACTGATATTAGAACCCTTATCTCACTAATCATGTGTACTACTGTGTTACACAGTTATCATATGTGCCACAGAGCTTATAGGGCTAAGGGCTGCCCAAAGGTACTTCTAAAGTGACCAACATCAGCGGGACTAATAAAGTCAGATAATGTGAAGTGCACTGAGTGTGAATGGGCTCAAAACCTTTAACCTACAGACACACACACTTTTACATTTGCCATGACTGAGATTTGAACCCCTACTGAAATAGTTATTTGTACTATAGTGGTATGCAGTTATCACACACACCAGAGAGCTTGCAGGGCAGAGGCCAGTTCAACAGTCCTTCTACAGTAAATGTCATCAGCAGATCTTGTGAAGTAGGGCAATGGGAGGTGTATTGGGTGATAATGGACTAAAACACTTATTCCTACACACAAATACACACACACACACACACACACACACACACACACACACACACACACACACACGCACACACGCACACACGCACACACACACACAACCCCCCCACAACCACTGTTACCTATGCCGTGACTGTGATTAGAACCCCTACCTATCTAGTTATTTGTACGATTGTGTTACGCAGTTATCACATGTGCTATAAAATGTACAGGACTGAAGCCAGTCCAAATGTACTTCTAAGGTGAATGACACTGGCAGATGTTGTAAATTAGGGCAATTGGAAGTGCACTGGGTGGGTAAGGCATCATAATACTTAGACCTAAAGACACACACACAATGGTGGGTGAGGTGATATTCCAACCCCCACCTCAGTACAATCAGACAATGAATCTCATCTTCATGATGGCACATGCCAGTGGTTACAACTGGTATGCAACTGTCTGTAGCAGGATATCACTCTATGCCATTCAGTATGTGTCTCCCTGTGTGTCTCACTCTATCACTGTCTGTCCCTCTCTTCCCCATGTCTATGTGTGTGTATGCTTGATATATTGTAATATGTTGCCCATATATATGTGTGTGTATCACGCACAACATATGCAGATATATCACATATGTGCCACCTACAGCTGACTGTGGGTGATTGTGTCTGATGTGTGTATGTGGAAACAGGTTAACATAGCTGTGTGTATGCAAAGACATTTGCACAATACAGAGATATACAGTCCAATGTTGTTTCAGACATGGGCATCACTTCTCTAAGTGTAGGAGTATGCTCAATATGACCTTCTATAGTAAGTGTGGGAATCCATTCCAGGGGTAGTTGTACTCCAGCCTGGAGTGTTGTGTGCTACAGTCATACCTTGCAATCTGTTTGTACAAGATATCTGGAGATAGGCTGCCAATATGGGGAAACAATGGGCCAAACATAGGGGAGTACTGTACTATTGCTCTTATCAATGTATGAGTTGCTTGAGTGACAGGGTTTGTTTTAGCAGACATTTGCTGACATATGTAAGGTTTGATGCTGTACTGTATTGTGTCATTACCTACTGATAGATATAATCAGATCATCACAGTTATTTACCAGAGAAATACAAGGTGGAGGATGCACAGACCTATATTATGATGTAAAGACTAGACATTCTTTCACAATCCGGCCAGTTGGGAGGTATGGCTACAGCCAATTGACTGTTGAAGCTGTGTAAAAGGTCCAACACCTTGGTTATGTGCTGGCTGGGGATTTCCTGGTTGTGCAGTTTTCTTCTTACCTGACAGATAATATCCTGGTGTGGTCATACCTGTCAACTGTACAGATTTTCACAGATTATCCAGATGCATGCCTCATATATCTGGTCAGTTTCCCTTAACTTTGTGGTTTTCTAGCACATTTTGTTGTAAATCACTCAGGGTTGCAGTCAGGGAATACTGACAGAACATTAGAGTTTCAAATTTCACACCCTTCATGACATCCATGCTACCACACACACCCTCTGTTATTCTATCAACTGTCTAACATTATGAGAGCAATATTTCAAATGTATCCTTATAGTTGGCCCTTTATCCCACCATTATGTATGGCTTTGTCCGGAATTCTTCCTCAATGAGGTTGAGAGGTATGCTACTAGCATTTAGCAGCATGGCCTTACATTTGCATTTTGTTAACATGACATTCCCTACAAAGGCACTATGGGAGAGGCATGGACCTTTGTCAGAAGCCTGTAGGCCATGTGAGACTGATGCAGGCCATCTGTAGCAAGCCAATGTGTTCTTTCACTCATATGTTCCCAGGCTAGCAGGCAGTGCACCCCCCCCCATGGGTGACAATGGTAAGTGACAGAACACCCTGCTGTGCTACTAGGCACCATACCTCTCTACATATGTGAGCCAGACAGCTGGACAAAGCCATAAGTAATTGGGTGACAAAGACCTAAATATACAGACCATTGTAACTATTGGCCTTACAAACCTGGACGGGTGATACAATAACACATTTTGCATTAGCATGCATTTTTCTGTAGGGTATAAAGTTTGAGACACTACAATCCATCAATATTTTCTGACTTTAGACTTTCATGGCCTGCCAATGATTTGCCAACCACTATTTCCGAATAAAGATACCACAGATATGTATATTCTGTAAAAGGTCTGTACAGTTGTTACTCCAACTTGTGTACAGTTCATATGTGTGGCCCCCTGTACATTACCTATCCAGCTTCCAGGCAGTAATGGATATTGACATCTGGACAGTGTGTACAACTTCCACCATACGTGTAGCTGGCATGCAATATAGTTGGCACTGCATTTTGTGGAACATGGCCCTGTCTACCACAGTACTGTACCTAGGCCAGTAGGACACAACAGCCATGAGAAGTTGCTAGCCACATCCTGACAAGTATTCCCCACACATATGCATAGCTCATTGATCCCTGCATATTGTGGACATGCAACAAGTTATCATGCTAATTGGAACAGCCCTGGCAATGTGTTTTCTGCTGCTGTTACCATACAAACTTACATGTTACTGCATTTCTATGTGAATATGGGTGTGGGGGGCACACCTGTCAGCAGTACACATTTGCATGGACTGTGCTGATATTGGCTTTATATTTTGGTTCCATTTAGCATAGCATTGTTCCCTGTCTTGGAGAATAGAGGCATACCACCAGAGACCACAGGTTAGATTGTAATGCCATACAATTCAGTTTTAGACTTCTTACCCTTCAGAGAGTCTTACAGCAATCTGCAAGGCCTGCTGTGATATCACTGTGTATGTCTGTAGGGGGTATTCCATCATTGTCACCATTTGTGTGCCTTTGACAGACATTCCTTTATGGTTTTCTATGGATGACTTGTTGTGTGAGTCTGGGAGTGAGTATGGGATCCCCACAGTGACATCCATGCATGTGACATATGACCCCCCCTTAGATGGCCCCCCCACATATACATGGGATTTGTCACCTTAAATGATACTGCATAGTGTGGGGAAGCCAGTATTGTGTAGACATTTCCTGGTGTCCCACATAGCTGTCAGTTGTCTGCTGCCCTCCCAGTAGGCCACCCCATCCCTTGCATGCATGTAGTATTTCCATAGACATGCTACCAAAACATAGTAATTCATTCATTTATTGTTAAGAAGACTGACTTACCTTGTACCTGTGGCAGTTGTGAGGATGGTGCTTGAGGGCTGCCTATGTTGGATGCACACAGTACACTACCTATACATGGTAAGTTACAGGTAATGTGATGTGTGTGTCATCCATCTTACTGTGTGTGCTAGTCAGAGAGAGGTGTCAGTCCCTGGGTCCCTACAGTGTCACTGTGTGTGCTATGTGTTACCTCTTTGCCAAGGCCTGGGCATACTGGGCATGCCTCCATCTGCCTATGAGAACAGGCTCAGAGGCTTCCTCTTCTGAGTCCCTCTGTGCCTGTGGGACCTTGGCAATGGTGGGGGGGCTGTGTGGCCTGTCCCCGTGTTGTTCCTGCTACAGCTGTTTCCACAGGATCATACTGTGTAGCATGGTACATACTATGAACATATTGTTCACATGTGGGTGGAGAGTACTGCAAGGTTCCACCAGATACTTCAAGGCAGGCGAACCATGACTTGAGCATCCCAAAAACATGCTCTATTATAATGTGTGTGCCTCATTATGGCATTCTTGTGTGGGTGGGTGTGTGTGCATTTCTGATGGGTGACATCATCCATGGCTCTAGTGCATAGCCAGCATCCCCCACTAGATGGACATACGGGATGCCCCCACTGGCAAATGCCTGGTACAGCTGTGACGAATGCCAGATGTGGGAGTCATGATAACTTACAGGGCTGCAAGCACACACATTCATGATAATGCCCTGGGCATTGGACATGACCTGACAGTTGATGGAGGTTAAACCCTTGTGGTTTATGTTCATAGGTTCATAGGCTGGTACTATGCTATCAGCCCTAGGGCCTATCCAAGCCTAGCCATAACAATTCCCTGGATATTTCTTTTCACAGTATTTACTTCCCTGGACCCCTGTCTAGCAGGGCAATTGACATGATCCCCAGGATGAATTTCCTATCTCCCATCCAATCATCAAGGTTCCGTTTGAAGAAGGCCAAGGAGGGGCTCTGCTTGACATGTAGGGGCAGTCTATTCCAGAGTATGGGGAGTCTCTGGGTCAGGAACCTATCCCTCCAGCATGTTTTGTTCATTGTGATGACAAGGTTTAGATCCCTGGAGCATGTGGCTCTGAGGGATTGGGATTTCTTTAAGTGGAGCATGTCCAACAGCTCAGGGATTGACATGGCCTTGTATGTTAAGCAGAGATCACTTCTGAGTAGAAGATATGCGACAGAGTATAGCTGGAGTTTTTTTAGATGGTCAGCATAGGACATCTGCTTTAGGCCTGTGATTCTTTTAGTGAGGTATTTCTGCGGTCTTTCCAGCTGTTACAGATGTCTTGTGAGGTACATACCAAATGCGGTGTTGTACTCTATAATGGGTCTAATGAGGTATGAGTACAGTGGAACAATGACCCCCTTTTTTTCTGGATGACAAGCCCTTAGTGATGAGGTGTGCCACATAGATGGATTTCCTGACTGTTGTGGCGATGTGGTTATCGAAGGTGAGACCACTGTCCACCTGTGTCCCTAAGTCTCTCATCACACTTTCGGTGTTTAGTGTACTGCCACCTATGTGGTAATTCATGGGTACATGTTTTTTTCCCAAAGGAGATAACTATAGATTTCTTGGCATTAAGCTTGAGCCCATGGCTCTGGCACCCAGCATCTGTTTCTGTAAGGCCCTTTTGTAGAATATGCACATCATTTGGGTATTCAATAATGGCTCCCAGTTTGCAGTCATTTGTGAACTTTGTTTGCCAGAGTCCCCTAGTGTTGGCCTGTACTTCAGAGAAGTAGATGCCAAACAAGAGCGGTCCCAGGACTAAACCCTGAGGCACTCCTCTTGTCACTTGTCTGGAGCTGGATTTGGAGTCAGCTACTTTTACAGTCTGGATTCTGTCAGTAAGCCAGTTGGCAACCCATTGAGTGATGTAGGGATTTATGCCCAGCTTAGTAAGTTTATCTATGATTCCAGAGTGGGGGGTGGTGTCAAAGACCTTGGCAAGGTCCAGATAGGCTGTGTGGACCGCCTTACCCTTGTCCACAGCTCTGGAGACTGATTCAAAGAAGTCAATCAGGTTCAGGAGACAAGATCGGCCCTTCATGAACCCAAACTGGGTGGAGTCCAGTGTTTGAAGGTTGCCAATGTCTTTGTTTATAAGTTCCATGATAATGCATTCCATGCCCTTGCAGATCAGGCTCATTAGACTGATGGGATGGTAGTTCCTAGGATCCAAGATGGATCCCCCCCTGTGGAGTGGGATAACTGTAGCTGTGTGCCACTCAGTGGGCACGAAACCTGAGGTGAGGCTATGATTAAACATGACACTTAGGTGAGGTGCCAGTTCATTTTGTAGTTCATGTAGTACACAGCCCAGGATGTCATCTGGTCCCATGGATGCTGTATTCTTAGCTTTGGAGAGTGCAGTTTCTACCTGTGTGGCCGTGATTACCAGAATTTGGCAATGTTTTGGTATTAAGATGGGCCCTTTAGGGGGTGAGGGGGGATGAAGTTGGCACTAAATCTATCTGCCAGGATATTGGCTCAGTATATTTAATGCCATTCTGTTTTAGCTCAGAGCAGATCTGCCATTTAGATTCTTGACATAACTATAGAATGCCTTGTGGTTATCTTTGCAATCTTTGGCAATTTTATTTTCATAACTTCTTACTGAGGCTGGTAAGGGAGTTTTTTGCATCCTGGGATTTTCCTCTTTTTTGCAACAGTTTCTTCCTTCTGTTGTATAGTTTATTTGTGGCAGGGGACCACCATAATGGCTTCCTTTTTTGGAAGAGAGTGTCTTGGTTCTATTTGGGATGGCTCGATTCATGCACAAGTGGATGTGCTCGTACAGTGCCTTAGTGTAAGTTTCAGAAGTCAAGCTTTCAACTCCCATCTTCATGGGTGTCATGAAGTTTGTCATGTCTGACTTAAGTAGCATGAAATTGGCTTTGGAAAAGTTTTTTATGGAGGTTTCCTTACTGGGGGGTGGTGGTAAGATGTGGATGTCAAGGGTGATTAGCTTATGGTCAGACCTGACCAATGAGAGGGTGACCACTGGTGTGGAACATCTATCTCGCATGTTAGTAATGACCAGGTGTAGGATATTGGAGCCCCTGGTGGGACAATGGATTAGATGATCCAGGGCATTGGAATTTATGAATTCCAAGAACCGTTGGGAAAAAGGTATTGGTACCCGAGTAGTTTTCCCAGTTAATGGCAGAGTAGTTGAAATCACCCAGTATTAGGGTGTTTGGTTGTATCTTAATATTTTCCAGTATGTTTAGAAGGTGTAGTGAGAATCTTGGGGCATGGTGGGGGATCTGTAGGAAGCTACAATTTGGATTGCAGTCTTCCCTATTGTTAGTTATACCTGAAGAATTTCAGATGCATTGTGTTGGGCAACTAGCCTGGAGGTGTGAATATCCTTAGTGAATATGGACACTCCTCCACCTTTAGTGTTTTGGTCTTGATTTGGTGGCCAAAAAGTGTGGTAAGAGTTATAGCCTGGTATTGCAGGGGTGCTCTCTGGAGCCTAAACCAGGTTTCAGTTACTGCACAGATATCGATGCTCTCCATTTTTAGGAGTGCCTCGAGAGAGTGCATTTTGAAGTTTAGACTTCTAGCATTGAGTAGCATTACCTTCAGATATTGCATGCTTGTATCTGTTACGGTGGTGGTTTTGTCCTTTGAACCTTGCCTAAAAAAGGCACTATAGGAGTGGCAAGAGCTTTAGCCAGTAACCTGAATCCCAAGGGCGGCACCTTACCCTGTTCACCAGGTGGTGCTTTGATGTGGATGTACTTGCAGTCTATTGCACCCAGTACCTCTGGGTATTCTGCTACATGGTGGAAGAGATGCATATTGCTGGTCCTCTCCTCATGGGTGCTGGGGTAGTAAATGTGCTCACCGGCATGTGGTACAATGGCATTCGGGAACTGGTGTTGTACCTTGGATGCAGATGCATGTGAGACCTCCATGATATCCCCAGTTGGTCTTTAGAAAATACTTGTAGCCAGTATTCTTAAGGCTGCACATACCTTAGTATTCACTGGGATGGGTTCCCCTCTGTTGGCTCTGGGTCTAAGTTGAGGCCGACACAGCTCAATGATTTGCTGCAGTATGTCTCTGTCCACTCTGTAGTGTTCTACTATCTCCCCCTATACCCCAGGTCTGAACACTCTTCTCCTCCTCCTCCTCAGTCTGTGGCGGATGTCAGCATTATCCTCCTCACTGCCCTCAGCCTCTAGCACATACGGATGGATCAAAGCAATGGCAGCCCCTAACATGTTTTTGGTTAAAATTTCCCCGCATGTGTACACCAATGGTGCAGAGTTTGTGGGGAAAGAAGAGCCTATAAGGTGTTTGCATAGTTTAGACTGTTGTACTGCAGATGCTGCCTTTATGATTGGCTGACTATGATGCATTCCACCTGCGAGCTATGCTATTTGTACTTGATTGCTTTTATTCTAATATTTTCCTTTTTTTTTTTTTTCTTTTTTTCCCTTTCCATTTCCACCCTTTTTAAGCCCCGAGGCACACCACATAAACCCGGTGCCCAAATGTAAACAGTCATGCTATATCCGGGGTATTTTTTTTTTGGTTTTAGACCTGGTGTGCGACACTCAAACTCGTTTAGCTAATATAAACACTGAGAAATGGCCCACCCTGGACATGAACATGCTCTTAATTTTATGGAATAAATCAATACAGCCTCAGACACACCCCCTTGCTTAGATGTGCTTAGCTAAGCTTATCTGGGAACCATGGAGCTCCAATGTGCTTACACCAAGCATGACACACACCCTTTTCATGTCTGCTGCTCCTCCTACTCACACCACTGCCTACACGGTTAGGTGCAGTTTGGCACTTAGATTCTTTTTGTGATTCAGTAAATTTCCCTCATTAGCATACCCCACTCCCTTAATCCCTAGTTACTGCACTACACCAGAGCCTTTCCTCTTAGCAACCACTGTTCCCTGGTATTGTTTTGATTCTGCATGCCCTAGACTATAATGGAAAAATGCAGATTTCCCTTAAAATTGTGTTTTCAAATCATTTGTTTTATTTTTGACACAATCCCTATGCTTAAATGGCTGAGATCGGCAACAAAAAATTAACTTTTATTTTTATAAAATTTAAACACTTTTCCATGTCAATGGCCATATATTTGGCCACTGGCATGCCTAACAATTATAATACATGCTTTTATTTGAGCTGTCATGCTTCCATTTTGATTTTTGCAGAAATGTATTCGGCTAGTAGCAGAATACATTCCTGCACATAACACTATTCCTGCAAGAATGCCTGCCTGTTTTCTGAATCACTAATTCACCTCATTTGCATGGTTTTCACCAGAAAGGTGACATAAATAGCATTATTCAGTTATGTCCATGCAGGAATAGTGCTACCAAGCTCATGCACGTCCCCAGGCTTGTTTACTGGATCGTACGGCAGACATATTTTGTGCAGTAGCGCTTACACTATTCTTGCACTCCATGCAAACATTACTGAATCCCAGGGTTCACCTTTTATTTTTTATTTAAGCCATGTTACAGTGGCTAGTGGTATATCTAGGATGTAGCAGGCTACCCAGTCATGCACATCAATAAATTTGTTTCTTATACTTCTAAGGTTAGCTGTGTATAGATGGAGACCATAAAGTTTTGGGGATCAATATTTTGTAGTATGACAGACTTGCTATTTTGTTGAGCGGTTTCAAGATCTGGGTTGGCATAGTTGTCACCACATGTTTTAAGTGAAAAGACAACAGGGAATATGTATAAGGGTGTTTGAATTTTGGGCTTGGTCTAGGGGAAGGCTTGATTATGTTGCTGTGGATGTAATACTGTATTTTAAAGTGGTAGACAGTAGCAGAACAGAAGAGACTAGCAACTATTAACAGTTGGTGATGTGCAGTATTTGTGAGATAACTAGGGTGGGTATGGAGAGTTGTATATAAAGGTAGGTGCTGGTAAGATATAAAGGAGGCATCAGTTGTGAGGGTTAATAATACAATTGTGTAGAAAAGCAGCATTGTAGATTTGGAGTTATTAAGAATGAAATTGAAGGAAATGAGAGAGGAAGAGGAGCAAATGTACAGAATAAAAAATATAAATGTTAAAAGCTAGGGAATTGTTATGGGGGTGAAGTGAAGGTAAGAGGAAAAAATAGTTGTTAAATTATGGCATATGTTGAAAATAATTGTTAAACTATGACATATATTGAAGGTAGAACTGAGTGGGTGCTTAAAAGAAAAAGTAGGGGAGTCTATTGGAATGAAGCAGTAGGGTAGGAGAGGAAAAACTGAGAAGCTTAGCTTAAGGCCTGCTTGGCTGGAGTGTTATAGTTGTGAGGAAAATATGACTGTGGAATATCTATAGTTATGTGTATGCCATTAAGGGGGCTGGGAAGTAGGTGGAGTTCTGGGTGGAGACCAGGTTCTATAAATGGAATGGAATGAGAGGTGGCTGGGGAACTGGGGTTGAGAAAGGTGTGTAGCAGGCAACAATTCTTACACCAGCAGGAAGTAATCACTGTGGGAATGCTCAGAATAAAGAAGTCAAAAACTGTGAGTTATCACACAGGTAACTGCTATACAGGTTTCTTCTGTCTTTAAAATACATTTCAAAAAAGGCACGGCTTTAAAAAACAATGCTTAGAAAGGAGACTTTTATCTCTATAACTGAGGAAATTGTTAGGCTGTGTTATTATCTCATCTCATATCGCATTTATGCTCATAGGGGATTTGGAAGAATTAAAAAGCTGGAAATTCTGAACGTAAACAAACAGGACTCTCTGCCTAAACTTAACACTACAGAACAGACATTTATACTTGATGTTTTACAATTATTTATTGTAGGGACCTTAGGCACTCTCAGGTCTTCGAGCAAATAGAGAGAATTCACAACTACTACACATGTGGCTTCAAAACACTTGGCAGCCAGGCCATTGATTGCTGAAGCTTTTTGCTGAGCACTGTCTCAAAATATGTAAGAGTTGCTATTAAATTTGTGCATTTTTTGCAGATTTTTCACATTTGTAACTGCATTTTAGCACTTTTGTTTTTACCATGGCATTCGATTGGTTTCCTGAATCCAGATCTATCCAGAGCTATTTGCACCACATTGCTGTTTTAAACTATATGCTGTAAGATATGTGTGCTGCTTTTAAATCTGTGCATTATTTAAGTTCTTGCACACTGATCTATTACTAAGTGCTTCTGACTTTTTCATGACAGTTTTTGCACTTCTGTTTCGTTTATTGTTTTAACTTGGTTATTTACTGCTCTCTGGGTGACCTCCTACAGTGTTTTTACACTAAGAATATTTGTCTGCACCCTGAAATGGGAATCACTGTTTGAAAAACAAAAGTGTGAGTTTGTGATTGGTTATTAGACTAGTTCATTTGTTTTAGGAGTTCCTGTGACTGTACCAGCTTGGCTCTTTATCTCAGAGCTTCCACACACTTGGCGACCACATCATTGGTTACGGAGGCTTTCTGCTGAATCCTAATCTATCTAATGCTAGATAAGTACTTTACTGTGCTAAATTCTACTCTGTCTCAAAATATGAGTTGTTGTTATATTTGTGCAGTTTTTGCAGAGTTTTTGCACTTTAAACTACATTTTGTGCTATTGCCTTTACAATTCCATTTGATTGGAGTACTGAATACAGATCCATTCAGAGCTGAATATTTGCTCTATGTTTCTGCATTGTACTTAATCCTCTAATATACTTGAGCTGCTTTTAAATCCATGTATTGAAAATTTCCACACATAACTATCCCTGAAATTTCATTAGTATTTTGTGCAAAGAGCAGCTAGTTTGCACATTGAGGAGCAACCCCCCCACCCCACACAAACACACACACACAAGTTAAGTCTTAGACAGTCTTGATTGTTGTCTGTACTCTTACAGCAACCAAGCTATCCAGCTGCAATCCCCTTTTTACCATCCTCTTGTTGATCACATACCAAGGATCTGTAAAAATGGATTTGCACTTTCCTATTATCTCTGTAGTCAGCTTGGTGAATATGGGAACCCTGAGGTAATATAGTACTTGTCTCATGTTTACTAACAAATGTCTAATTCTTAAACAAACTAATATAGTATATATGAGATGTAGTTACACAATGTCACTGGAGGCAAGGTTCACACATACAAGCACTTATGATACCACACAGGTTGTCAGAAACACACACGCTGCACCCACCACACATAGTATGTACCAGACATATAGATCCTCATATGCTGAGGATCTTAAATGTAATCTTATTAAACCACAAAAACCTCCCAGATGTTGCACTCACAATGAGCATCCTCAGTATTCCCAAAAGCATTCTACTAAAACAGCGTCCACCATGATATATAGAGACATGTCTCATGGTGTTTCGTCACTTTCTAAGCCCATAAGGCATACCACCACACAATGCAAAAGTCTGGTCACAGGAGACCCCATTGTGACACACACAGAAGCCCACTCACCAGGCTGAGTGACAGTCAATTGTCCATCAGGGCCAGGATCTGCTAGGTCACACAGACACTCAGGTCATTGAGCATGAGTACCAGTATGACTCAGTCATGGTCTATGTGGGTATACATGACCTAAGACAAACTATAAAACTGAGAATCAGGGCACAAAATGTGAGTCCAGCTCCATTAATAAATAAAAGATCAGATCTGTAAAATACAAAACAAGAAGTTAAATTTATTGAGAATAACTGAAAGGATAAGCACTTTAATTTAGCAAATGCATAAACTTCATCAGACAGTTGAATCAAATTTGAAACCACATTTTAAACCCTTTAAAAAAATCACATGATTCAGCTTGGCCAATGAAATTCTATCAAAAATGTCACCCCCAAAAAACAAACTCTGAAATAAGACATAACATACTTTTCGCTCATATATAGTGAAACATGTATTAAACAAAGGAAAAAATATGTATTAAATAAAATATATTAAATATGTTAAGTACATTAAGATACAATACAATCTTAACTGATAAAAACTATAAAGGATTAGTGAAAACACTAATCACCTGATAAGTGCTTTCAGTTTCAGCATAGGTATTCTGCTTGTTTATAAATTAAGCTCTGGCTAGCAATATGGAATCCAATGGATCTGCCAGTGGATTTCCCTAACTTCCAGCCTTATTTTCCATGGGCCTCCTCTAGGATCCATTTTAACCTGCTTTACAACTGTAAATTTAAAGGTGTGTCCAGGATATTCAGAGAGTTGTTTATATATTGCATTGGTGTTTTTGCATTTTTTTCATCTCATATAACTGTTCATATATCGTGTCACAAAGTTTTTTTGTTCAGTTTTGCCAATTCAATAACATTCACATTGTTGGTAAAGTGCAATATACACAATTGCCTTACTTTCACAGTCCACCCTGTGGGACATCCTAAAGCACTTGCCCTAGAACAAAAATCTGTCCCATGTAGTAATATATTTGCAATACAAACATCTACCACATCTAAACATACCCAGATTGACCCTAGTGGCTCAATGGCCTCCCTCGAGTATGTTTTTAAGGGTACGTCCCCTTCTAAAAACTATGGATGGTGCTTCCTCCACCTTATCCTTGGGTGAGTGATCTTCCTTCAGTACTACACAGTTTTTGCTCAATATAGCCTGAATGTTAGAAATATCCAGGCTATATGTGAGGATGAGGGAGGTGGGAAATGATGTATTCATTTTTGTAATCCATCTTGGATCATTAAATTCCTGTGCCTTTCCATTAAGGACAGGTAGAAAATGCCCAGAGTTCCTTTTATAAGTTAACACCCCTATCATTTCATCAATTAAAGACTTCAGGTACCTCTTATTTAGGAGCTTGCCTTTCATTGTGCTGCATTCCTCTTTAAATTGCTGATCCAATGTTGTCATACATGCAGCAGAGACCAACTGTCCCTTCACAACCACTTTTTTTTTTGAGAAAATGCATGCAAGCTTGAGAAATGATGTAAGGCATTCGAATGAATTGCTTTACTATGTATTATTCTGGAAAAGTAACAGTTATTATTACTGTACTTGGTAAGCAATACATGCAAATATGGAAGGGAGGTGTTACTGTAATTATATGTGAAAGATAAAAAGAATTGTGTTATTGATGTAATCCATAAAAGCAGCAATCTCTGATTCTTTCCCTTGCAGACAATAAAGATGTCATCCAAAACATTGCTAAAGTCTAAAATATGTCTGGTAGGGACAATTAGTGATGTAGCAGCACTCCCATTCCAGTATTGCAATGTTGGCAAAAAGAGATAAGACTGTGGACCCCATAGCCACTCCTTCCTTCTGTAAACAGTACATGCCATTAAACCAGATGATGTTGTTCTTGAGAATCAATTCCATAAGTTCCTCATACAAATTAATTTGATCTTGAACCAGGCCTTTATTATTTAGACATTCAATAAACCATATGACCCCCACTTCATGTGGGATCACTGTGTATAGATCTTTGACATCAATTATCATCAATATATCATTGTCATACTTCAAATGGTTAATTTTCTCCAGAAAATGCCAATAGTCTTTCCATAGTTTTCCCTCCTCATTAAGCAAGAATTTTAATTTGGTAGCCAAAAAAAAAGTGCACTAACACAAGTAACAGAACCCCTACCATCCACAGTTGGATGTAGCGGGGGATCCCTTATGTTTTTATGGATTTTTGGGACTGGTGGGGGTTTTGGAATCAGGGTATTGAAGTATATGTATTCATCCAAAGAAATTCTCTTATCAATAAACATGCCCTTGATCTGGACAGGTCTATATCACATTATCAAAATCTAAATCCAGCGAACACCTCTACATCGACCCATTTTAATCGAAACCTCACATCTTCGAACAATTATTCCATCAAAATTTTTCCATGGTAAGTAACCAGTGGGCCAATATAACGATCACATCAAAAAGGCTGTGCCTCTCACCCGACCCCACCCCATCCCCACCCCAACTAGCTGAATCATGTGATTTTTTAAGGCTTTAAAAATCGTTTAAAATTTGATTCAACTGTCAATGACAATGGAGTTTATGGATTTGCTAAACAAAAGTGCTTATCCCTTTGCTTATTCTCAATGAATTTTAACTTCTTGTTTTGGATTTTATTGACATGATCTTTTATTTATTAAACTGAGTTGGACTCACATCTTGTACCATGATTCTTGTTTTTATAGTTTGTCATTGTATTTCTCCTTTTTCCTGGTTTCATAAATGACCTAAGACACATCTTCCTAGACTAAATGAAGAAAGCCAAGATGGATCTCTGGGATTATATGCCCCAGGCTGGTATCAGCCTATCAATGAGTAGTATTCTACCTTCTTCAAGGATGATGCCACAATATGAATATAAAATAATTGACTTTAATAACTGGCTTAGAATTTGGTGTCATTCAAGAAGGTACAATATTTGGTAGATTGGGAAGATATGGTTGGCAGACCAGGTTGCTTTGCCAGCGATGGTCTGCACCTATCCCCTCTGGGCTTTTGAATATTGACTAAAACCTTGTCCATCCCCACAATGCTCATTTCAGACATTTCCAGCCTGTTAATCATCTGACATAGCATGATCCACCCAAGAAAATCTGAAGTTGTTATTGCTCAATGCCAGGTGTTTAAACTAGAAACTCTACTCCCTGAAAGATCTCCTTACCCTGGAGAATGTTAATGTCTGTGCAGTTATGGCTTGGAGCTACTGAGATAACCATGGCAGTGCAGGCCTATAATGCCTTCCACACATTTAGACCAATTACTGCACAAAAAATGAACAAAAGGTGAAGGTATCCCAATTTTCAAAACAAACAAACACACCTCAATACTTGTCAAAGAGTATGATGTGCCTGAACTCCTCCATGCCCAAATTACCATAGGCAAAGTCCCATAACATTTCCTTTTAAGCTATCGGTCCCCTTATATGATCCACTGAATACATAGCAGACACTTCAATGTACTGTAAACACTCCCCATTCAGCCTAGCACCATATTCATGGGTGACTTTAAATACCACACTATAAACTGGGAATCATACATGACCACAAACATGGAGGCCCAGAGATTCCTGGATTTTGTGAACATAAACACCCTGGATTAAATAGTTTGTATGCTCACTAGGAACATAACGTCCTTGACCTGATCCTCACAAATATGGGAGAAAGCCCCACCCCCATGTAATGTTTTCACTGATCATGTCATACCATAAAGCAGGCTCCTTCGAAATAAAAATAAAATCTGGGACCCCAGCAAACCTTAGCAGGTTTAGTAATCATTCCAAGGTAAACTTCCTATTACTAAGTGGCAACGTGGCAAAAGTCACTCAGACTCTGAGAACATTGCTTCCTATGCAGAATTGTTCATAGAAACCCTGCACAATCATGTTAGTAGCTGCAATGAGGCAGTTGCACCTACCTGGAAAAAGGACATGACAAACTCAAAAACCAAGCCACCTTAGTGGAATCCCAGCATCAACAGACTGTATAACAAAAGAAAAAAAAATCACGGCAAAAATTAGGAAGTGCAATGCCCAACAAGATAAAATCTCTGTCATCAATGTAAACAAGCAACTTAGGAGGCTAATCAAATCTACCATAACTATGTTTGTGGTAAAAGTAGCCAGTTATACTGAACTGGAAGATATACAAATCTACTGGCTGACCAATGTGGCTCCCATTTTACCCACCTCTCCCTCCAGACACCCATTAGGAAATATTTCAACCATTACTCACTATCACAAGGGAACAGGTCTTCATTAAACTTTACAAGACCAAGAACATTGCATCACTGGACCCCAGTAATATCCTAGGATACCTCTTGAATAGCTTGAAACATGACCTACCAGGACTTCTAGAATCATTATTTAACCACAGTCTCCAGAGAGGCTTCTTGCCAAATGAATGGAGAACTGCAACTGTCATCCCTCTGGACAAGGCCGGGCCATCTACAGACCTTGGTAACTACAGACCAAAATGTCTGACTAGTCTCATATGCAAAGCCATGGAAATTATTATCATAGAAATAATAAACAAGACAGAAAACTTTCAGTCACTGTATTCCACTCAGTCTGATTCTATCAAGGACAGATCATACCTACTCAACCAGGTGGACTTCGGGAAGATTACCAAAGAAATATATAAGGGAAAAACAGCGCATATTGCCTACCTTGATCTGGCCAAAGCTTTTGACACAATATTTCACTCAGGCATCATTGACAAACTCACAAAGTCAAGCATAAACTCATATGTCACACATTTGAAAGTCAGCTGGTTCACAGATAGGATCCAAGAAGTTTGCATAAGGGATTCTATCTCCACAAAGAGGGCAATTACTAGCAGAGTGTTTCAAGGCACAGTGCTGAGGCTGCTGCATTTTGGGATCTATTTCTTTGAGGTCAAGGCCAATATCAACGGCCTCTGGCTGATCAAGTTTACAGACAATTGCAAATTGGATGCAGTCATAGAATCAACCAATAACACAAATACCATCCAGGCCTGACACAGATGAATAAATGGTGCCAGAGCCATGGTCTAAAACTCACTGCCAAGAAATGCATTGTAATATCCTTTGAAAAGATGAATACCCCTAGAAACTACCATATAGACAGCACATCCCTTCGAGTAGACACAGTGGTCAGATATCTGGGAACACATGTAGACAGCAACCTTGCCTTTGACCATCATGTGTCTGTGGTGGTAAGGAAATCATTCTATATTGCACAACTTATAAGAAAGAGTATGGCATCTAGGTCCAAGGATGTCATTGTTTTGCTGTTTTTGGCCCTCATAAGACCAGTCACTGAGTAGAATGCACCCTTCATTATGTACCTAACCAGGCATATGTAACAACTGGACCATCTACAGTGGTTCCACACAAAATGAACACAGGGTGTAATCACATCTCCTTTGTGGACTGCCTCAATGCCATGTTACTGCACTTGGTATCCTACAGGCTCCTGAGAGGTTATCTATGCCTTGCCTAGAAGATATCCTCTCCTCCTACTCTGATGGACCTATTACACAGCTGCAAAACAAATAGCATCAGAATTATCCAGTCTGGGTACTGAAACCTCACTGCAACATAAATCGGCCATGTTGGGGGGACAGGTATATATCTGAGAAACTAGCCCTTCTCTGGAACAGGATTTGCATATATGTCAAGCAGACTTCTTCCCTCAACCAATTCAAGCATAACTTGGACCAGTGGATGGGGAATCAAAAATTTCATCCTAGTCTGCAACTTATGTCTCTGATAGAGACAGTCTGTAAATGCCGGACTGTCCACGCACAAAGTCTACATATACAACCTTAGAGTATCAACCTGTGAAATACAGTTGGGAAACAAGGCTAGGCTTAGAAAGGCCTCCAAAGGATCCTTAGCCTAGTAATCACCTATGAACCCTAATGTAAAGGTACTCTTAAGTGAAATTGAATGATTACTGCTTTACAAAATTATTCCAGTTTGACATTTGGCTCAGCAACTATGAGTGACATATTCTCTACAGTCAATAACTTATTGGGAGGAATTTAAAACTGATCAGAAAATGGTTAGCAAAAATAAATGTCACCTAAGTCTATAGAGTCCATCTTTTTTTAGAAGTGAAACAAAATCAATCAATAATATACTTAATACTTCTATAAAAGTCTACTTCTGCAAGCAAGAAGTCTTCACATTAAAGCACATGACTTAATAAGTATATTACATATAGAAGAAATGCTCCATTGTTGTAATAGTTTAAGCATGGGATAGCTGTGAATTAATGTCCCATATTATACCAAGTTTGAATGTCTCAGAGAAGCAAGGAGCGGCAGAGATATTCTCATTCTTGTTGATAACACTGTGGCCTCTGACTTAATTTTAATGGACATTACAAATCAGACATTGTTTATAGATTTGAAAGGTAGAACAGATAATGAAAATATCATGTTTATAGTCTCCTACAGGAAAACACAACTGGACAAAATATCTAACAAGAACTATATACAGTGTCGAAGTAAACATTTATACCTTAATAATATGATTTCAACTGGAGATTTAAATTATCCAAAGATGGACTGACTTTAGTGACTTAATCAAAGATAGACTGGGTCAATTATACTAATCCCCTTACTTCTGATTATGAATGTTTAAATATCATTCTTTATGGTTTGTCACAGTTAATAACACCAACAAGAAACTGAAATATTTTGCACATATGTGTCACTAATTGTCCTGAAAAAGTTAATAATGTCAAAATATCTATGCCCCGTGAAACATCAGATCATAACTCACTGGTTTTTGAGGATAAGTATATAAGGGACTAAGTCATCTATGTCTTATATAACGTACAGTCTACTGAGCTATGATAAGACCATTAGTAATATAAACAAGTATGGTAAGGCCATTTACGATGACCATGCAGGCTTTCCAGAATATTCAAAATTTTGAAAACATTATTATTACGCATCTACATAAGACTGATTGACTTTATAGCAAGCAAAGAGAAATGTATCATTTTTGGTGGAACAAGCACTTAGTGAAACAATATGAAAGAATACTTAGAAATTTTAAAAAAAGTATCCAATAAGCCATAATAAACACTTCTCAATAAAACTGTAAATGATTAGAGAATAAAACTGAAAAAATATCATTATGAATGATATTTGGCAGATATTAATAATAAGAAATGAATATGCTGACTCATACTTGTAATACTATATCATCTCTAGTTCACCAAGCAAAGTAGTTAGGTAATAGTTTTGAAAGGTGTATTATCTAACTTCGCTTAGACCCTGTGCTCAGTAAAAGTAAAGCTGATCTATGCCAGCATGGTTTTAACCCTGGTAGATCAACACTTACAAATCTTATAGAATTTCTGTAGGATCAGATCACTCTGTCTCATTGTACAATATATAATACCTTGGTTAGATATGAATACAACCTTCATATAATTAAATGGATTATGAATTGGTTAACTGCATGAAGACAATGTGTTACTGTTACAAGCAAACAATTTGAGTACTTAACTATAGCGTATGGCATACCTCAGGGGTCTGTTTTAAGTCTATGTTTGTTAAATTTGATATTTCTCACTTGTCCTGTGAGCAGTATTTGTTGATCCAATAAATATGCTGATAACTGTAAAATTGGCTTTATTGCATCATCAGAAAAACATTTCAGTGACAGAAATAAATTTCTAAATAATTTACTAACATGGGCAAATAATAATGGGCTTATATTTAGCACTGGCAAGTGTCAGATCATTTATTTTGGAAAGACTGTTATAAAAAAGCAATTTTGCTTAATGAATTTATAGTTTCAGTTGTAAACAAATACAAAGACTTGGGAATTATAGTTGATAATAAACATTCCTTTCAAACTCACTTACAAATGTACAGAGTTAGGGCACTAAGAATTTTAGGTTTAATGTTCAGATTGCTGTCATTGACAGATGAGAAAAACATGGCTGAATTATACAGATCCATTGTAAGACCCATAATAGAGTACAACGTGATATTCTGTATGTATAATAAGTGTCAATTCCAGAAATTGTAGTCTGTTCAAACAATTTTTACCATACATTTGCCATCCCTAAAAGATTTGTGTTATAGTAGAAGGTGCAGTTATCTGAATTTGTTCACCACTCATTATAGATATTTTAGAGGCAAGGCAATAATGGCTTACAAAACCTTTAATGAACACTTTCTTAGGGTATTATTAAATCTTGAAAACTATAATAAGTCATTAACGTTTTGTAAAAGTTGCTTACGCAGTAAATATATTAGTAATATTATACCAAGGTAATGGAATCAGCTACCGCATACTGTTTGAATAGCTACAAATTTAACCAAGATCAAATTTCAGGTGAAGTCATGGATGGAAAACATAGTATTTGATCCTTATTTTATTGAACCAGTGTTTTTGAATCCCCTCTGGGCCAATGAACACTGTTATATAAACTTATGAAACTTATGAACTTATATTCTCTGTCAGTCTGACACAGGGAAAACTAAGATCCCTGTTTCTAGTAGTTAGGAAATGTATCTATCTGAGTATCAGATTTTGTACCAGAGTGAGTAAAATTACTGATATGAGCAAAGACAAACTAACAGTACAGATCAGGGAAAAGTGAAAACACTGCAATGAACCAACCTTAACCTTCCTCAGAAACCTCCAAGTAATTAATATGATAGTACTGCTGCAAATTGTGCTTATTATTTCCCATCTACATCACATATACATTCCCAGGTTTAGGAAGAAGCTAGACAGAGCCCCTATAAATAATGGAAGTTATGCAATGGAACTAAAACAAAAACAGTATCGCAAATGCTGAATAAAAGACTGCCGGTATAATATCAAATACTTTTATTTAAATCAAAATTGAACGCTTTTGTCCAACATGATGTGGACGTCATCAGAATAATAACCAATACAAACTGAAGAGTTTGAAAAGTAATCAGTTAAAACAACTAATCAAATCAATTAACAAAGGCACATGCATATTAAAGGGACACATCAAATAACAGCTGTTAACATTGTATTTTGTCATTATATACAAAATTTGTCACACTAACAATATTAAACAAATAGTTAAAAATATTAATATAAGATTTATGAAAAATTATTAATACTAAAAACAAACCCTAAAAGTAAAAAAAAAATTAATGTTTGAAGGTGGACCTGGACTTTAAACTAGGGAGAAGGGAAATACATTCATTTATTCCAGGGGCATAAAATGCAGTTAGACATAGCTGCCACCTAATTTCCTTTTCCTCCAGTAGTACTTTATAATCACCACTCCTAGGATTAACAAACACCTGTCAAGAATTGCAAAACCAAAACTAGAACTAGCTAACCCGACTGATGGATTTCATCACCCAATCAGGGAACTTTCTTTCATCTACGATAAATACTATGTCATCTTCTACAGCAGTTCCGTTTTATGGTGTGGGGAGCAGAAGGTTGGTGTGGCTTGTGACCATACATCTATTTGGCCAGTAACCACAATATCACTAACCAATGCAAGGACTTGAGAGTTTCAACGAACGGTACTTCGAAGCTTCGCAGGGTGAATTAAGCCCCAGTTCTGAGGAATGCAACCGATGTTGGGCTAGACCCATAATGACTGTTCCCAAAAGGACTTATGATGTAGCCAGAACATCACAAATTCATAAAGGTAGCAACATCAGAACTTTTTCTACATATGACTGTAATAATGTTTTGGGAGAAAATAATGTTACTTTTCCAAGTTTCCATACAAAAACAGCTAATAGAGCAGGTGTCAATAGTTTTGAACAGTTTTTTTCTAGTGGTTACAGTTTTAACTGTGAACATGAACACTGCTCCTGTAGTGTTAGTAATGGGAGTGAAACTGTGAAATATTAAAATAATTAATTTTATTGTTTAAAAGAAAGTTATTGAAAGTTAAACTATTACAAATGGACAATGCATATTTTATTAAATGCATTGATCTTAAAATACTCCCCAAGGGTTTACATTTTTTCAGGGTACCCTTAGGGGTCGATATTACTGATACGAATTGTGAAGAATTTTCTGCATTGTATAATAAGTCTGGGTTAGAATTTATGAATTTATTGAGTGAACACAATGATACTAAGTTAAGTATTTTGTTGAGTGAGCTGGAGAAGCTCAATATTGATATTAAGAATGATTTAATTTTTTCACAATGGGAAGAATTTTGTTATAAACAATTTGAGTTTGTGGACAAGAAATGTATTAAGGCACATTTGAAAAAAAGTAAGAAGTAAGAGAGGTTCTTAAACCAGTATAAACATAATCAAGTTTATCCTTGGTCTAAATACCATCATGGGAATCCTGGTAATCAATCAGATGGTAGTTATTTTAGGAAACTGAAAAATATGAATAGTCGTTATTCAAATTTTCAGTCATGGAAGGGACTGAGCTTCAGGCACAGGCTCAGAACTCCATGGATTCAGGACAGAACAGGATATTCCAAGGTTACCAGCAGTGGCCCCAGAGACCACAGGGTCAATGGGAAACCAGATCAATTCATTACCAATAGTGGTTTCAAACAAATTTACTTATTCTTTTAAAGGATTTAATATATATAATTATACCAAACTTCAGATAAAAAAGGAACATTTATCCCTATTTTCTAAAGGGTTGAAGTTCATACCTACTCAAGATTTTAATTTAGTGGATACATTGATCGAGACTAAGTTGCATTTTCACGAGCTTAATTTAGCTGTGTAGTTTAATAAGAATGATCATTCATTGAGGAATGACAGTGATTTTAACTTAAGAAAGAGAAGCATATTCAATCCAGTTTACATCATACTCTTTCTGTTGTTGAAGACACTGTTATTGAAGATTTGTATAGATTGCAGGTAAAACTTAATAATAAGAAATGGCATCATTCTGATTTAACTAATGACAAATTAACACCTTTTCAACAACTAAGAAATGACAAGAGCATTAGAATAATTCAACCAGATAAGGGAGGGAGAATGGTTTTATTTGATGCTATTGATTATTATCGTATTATGTTTGAGATTTTAGCCGATGTTAACACATATTTACCATTGTCATTAAATGAAATTAACATAGCTTATCATAGAATTGATTCATATCTTGAAAAATATTATGTAGATCAGAGAATTAATAAGGAAGTATATGATTTATTGCGTGTTACGAATCCTGTGATGGCCATGATCTTTGGGATTCCCAAAATCCATAAAAGTGTAGAAAATCTACCTTTTCAACCTATTGTGTCTGAGGGTAAATCTAAAACATATCTGTTTGGAGTTGTTATAGATAACGGGCTTAAACCTATTTATTCTCAGGTGGATCATTTAAGTAAAGATTCTTGGAATTTTCTTGATCGATTAAAAGAGGAGATTTGGTGTAAAGATTTAATTTTTCTTACAGGTGACATTATTGATTTGTTTACTTGTATACCAAAAGATGTGGGTTTGGAATTGTTTTATGCAAGTGTTTGTAAATATTCTGGTTACGATAATGACAGGTTAAATTTAATTCATGATTTTATGGAGCTGGTCCTGGACAATAATTTTATCTCTTATTAGGGGGAACATTATAAACAGGTTAAGGGGGTTTCTATGGGTGCCTCTTGTGCCCCTATTTTTGCCAATTTAGTCTTACTGGAATGGGAAATTTCAAATGTGTTTAACAGCCCCTTTATGAACCATATTTAGGTCTACTTAGGATTTTTGGATGACATATTTATTCTTTGGAAAGGACCTCAGCAAGAGATTAACTGTTTTATGGATTATTTACATCATTCGTCATCCTTCCTAAGGTTGACTTACAATTTTAGTACACCCAGTATTAGTTATTTGGATACCTCCATATCACATAGTGTTGTTGGCTTCAAGTCTAACATTTATAGAAAGCCAACATTTAGTAAATTTTATTTGGAATATTCTAGCTGTCACTCATTTAAGCAGAAAAGAAATATTATAAAAGGTCAATTTATTAGAGCAGCTAGAATGATGTCTTCATTTGATAATGTCCTTCGGTAGTTGGATCTTATGGTTGATATGTTTTTGGAAAGAGCTTATCCTCTATTTTTGAAAAAAGAAATTAAGGACTGTGTGATTCTACAATGGGTAACAAGTATAAACCCTTGTTAGGAGCAAGGTTAGAGCCCCAAGTTGATACAGGAGATACTAGAAATTTTGAGAGGGCATGTATCTTGCAATATTCTACCCATCTTAATGATATGAAAGACATTTTTAAGAAAAAAACGGAACATTTTGAAGGGTAACCCTGAGATGTACTAACTTCTGGGACCTGGATCATCTTTTGTTTATAAGACTGGTCCAAATATGAAAGTAAATTTTGAGAAAGTTGAAGGCAATAAGTATGTCAGAAGGTTCAAGGGAGAAATGACTAAAAGATGTGGATTTTGTAAACAATGCCCCTACATATTAAGTACGGAATCTGTGGTTTTAGAAAACATTACCAGGAATGGGGTCCTGTTCATGGGAGGCAATTGTTTAACTATAAGGGTGGTCTAGTTGGCCAAATGCCTTCACTATTTATGTGGGTAAAGTTGAAAGGGCTTTATGATATTATATATATGAGCATCAATATGGTATTAATAAGAAGAGTGACAATAATGCCCTCTACAAACCTTTAGTATCTAGTCCCACATGTTCTAGTGTTAGTTTTGCCATTCTTGACCAGGTGTTCATTAATCCTAGGGGTGGTGATTATAAAGTACTACTGGAGGCAAAAGAAATTAGGTGGCATCTCAATCTAACAATCTAAATGCATTTCATGTCCCTGGAATAAATTACTATATTTCCTTTTTTTAAGTCCAGGTTCACCTTCAAACATTAGGGTTTTTTTTTTGTTGTTGCTGCTTGTTTTATCTTTTTTTACTTTTAGAGTTTGTTTTTAGTATTAATAATTTTTACACAAATCTTATAGTAATATTTTTTAACTACTTGTTTAATATTTTTAGTGTGACAAATTTTGGATAAAATGACAAAATACGATGGTAACAGCTGTTATTTGATGGGTCCCTTTAATATACATGTGCCTTTGTTAATTACTTTGATTAATTGTTTTAACTGATTATTATATAAACTCTTCAGTGTGTGTTGGTTATTATTTTGATGAAGTCTACATCATGGATGAAAGTGCTCAATTTTGATTTAAATAAAAGTATTTGATATCATACAGGCAATCTTTTATTTGGCATTTGCAATACTGTTTTGGTTTTTGTTTGGTTGTTTTCACAATATCGACCCTGTGTTATATTGTTCTAAGTTATGCAATGGCCAGTATGGGAAATTAAGTAAGACTGGTAGTGCTATGGCAAATTCTGAAAAAGAGAACAAAACTATGAACAGTTTGGATCTTACTTTACATTGACCTAATAGTTCACATTCAAAAGATACAATTAGCAACCAGCCAAAACCATTTCAGCTAATATTGATTCATACCTGGATACCCTTCTGGAGTATTAGCAAGTCAGATGACTCTGTCTACGAAGAACTGTGCTTCCGTTATTCATTCACCTTTGTATATTGATGTACTCTAAATACGACTGGGTGGATAGAATGAACACTGAAGACGCAATTGCCTTGGCATAGAGAGAAAAGGAGTGACAACTTATTCCATTGGTACACAGCCTGCTAATGCCTGTATAGATATGTGCATATTTTTTTTAACTGCTGAGCTTAAAAGGGTAATGTAACTTGAAGATAGCATTGAAATCCGTGCCTTTAAAACACTGATTTGGATTATGCCACAGTGATGCAACATGACTGAGCTGCATGATGGCCCTTTTAACTATATGCAGAAAGAGCTAGCATAAAGGTGCATGCAAGTTTGTGTGTGTGTGTGTGTGTGTGTGTGTGTGTGTGTGTGTGTGTGTGTGTGTGTGTGTGTGTGTGTGTGTGTGTATATATGCATGTGTGTGTGTGCGCGTGTGTATGCGCGCACATGTATGTGTGTGTGTGCGCGCATGCTCGTGCGCGCTCGCGTATGTGTGTGTGTGTGTGTGTGTGTGTGTGTGTGTGTGTGTGTGTGTGTGTGTGTGTGTGTGTGTGTGTGTATGTATGCGTGTGTGTTTTCTTTGCAGGTCCTGGTTGTTGGTGCTCACACTCCTTTTGATTTTTTTGTTCCCCTCTGCACCATTTTTGGCAGTCTAATGAGTGGAAACCAAGTAATTGTGTGATGCATATATGGCTGCACCACGGCTCAGAGAGTAGCAAATCCAGATATTAGCAAAGCCAGCAATAAAGGTGGAAATCCACAATTTTATTTAAATAATAAAAATAACATAACTAGATAGAGGGAAATAAACCCAAGTACCTACCCCAAACCGGTTTTGGCTGTAATAGCCTTCTTCAGTGAGTAAACATGAGCAACCCAAAATACACTCATAAATATATATATATATATATATATATAAAACACATAAAGCAGTTAATTGGTGCATTATAATTGGTCATTAAGCCCAAGTAGAAATAGAGCTCCTAGCTTGATAATCCATTTACGTTCCTTAAAATTAAGTATGTCATGCCATTCTGATTTGCCCCTACATCTAACCACAATACAATCTATAACAGTAAAATAAAAATATGCAGTATTGTGTTTGCACACATGTTTATACAAAGCATTGGTAGAACGTTTGTTCCTAATACCACTGAGATGCTCCCCAATTCTAAGACGGAAAGGTCTAGATGTTTGTCCCACATATAATGAGGAGCATGAACAAGTGACCATATAAACTACCCATTCTGTGCTGCAATTAGCCCAAAAATTATTATTAAAAACCGCCGATGTGTTGCGACTACTAAATTCCCTTGTTTTCTGAACCCTAGAACAGTGAGTGCAATATCCACATGGCGTACAACCTATCAATGGGCCACCTGTAAGTGTACGTTGAGTGGGAACCATAGAACTAGGTCCCACCTTCTTGTAATGACTAAAAAGGGAACCTAATGTACATCCTCTCCTGAATGAGAAAGAGCATCTGTCACCCAAAAATGGGTGTAATCTCTCCTCGGCCATAAGAATGTTCCAGTGTCTATTGATAATATTCATAAACCCCAGTGTATTGCATCTATATGTGGTCACCAGATGAACCAAAGGGTTGGAAAAACATTTTGGTTTATCCTTGTATTGTAAAAGCTTAGTCCTGTCTTGGGTGGAAGCCCAGTGACAAGCTGTGCTGATTGTCCCAGGTTGGTAACCCCTCTCACGAAAACGTTGTATCAAATCATTCCTGGTATCCTCAAATGATTCCTGGCTGGAACAAATCCTTTTTACAAAGAGGAATTGTAATTCGGGGATATTCCGGATGATGTGTTGGGGGTGGAAGCTGGTGGCATGCAAAAATGAGTTGTACTCGGGGAATTTCCTATAAACTCATGTAGCTAAAGGGTCATTAGGATTCCTGCTAACTTCAACATCAAGAAAAACAATCTTCGACTTATGGAAATTTAATTTAAATTCAATTCCCCATTTGTTATCATTGAGATAAACAATAAACTCATGTAAATATATGTCATCCGACCTCCACACCAACCAACAATCATCAAGATATCGCCGCTAAATATCTATTTCCTCAATGTATAAAATATGACTAGAGTCATAAATTAATACCTCCTCAATATAGGCAATAAATAGGTCTGCATAAATGGGTGCAAGGATGCACCCATTGCTGTACCCTTGACCTGCCAAAAACATTGGTCCTGGAAGTAGAATACATTACTAGTAAGAACATATTCAGCCAGGCATACCAAAAAAGTATTAAAGCCTGGTTGGTATAAACCAGATCTTCCTAACCAAAATTCCAAAGCCAGTAAACCTGCCCAGTGTGGAATATTTGTATAGAGACAGGTTACATCCAATGTACACATAAGCCAATGTGGTTCCAATTGCAAGTCAGATATAATATCAAGAAACTGTGCTGTGTCTTGAATTCTGGCCCGTACCATAGGTAATAGTGGTTTAAGGTAGTGTGTTAAGTATTCAGAAAGTGGTTCAGTAATGGACCCCTGCCCTGATACTATTGGTCTACCAGGAGGACATCTGGCATCCTTATGTATTTTGGGTAGTAGATGGAAATACTGTTTACTTGGGGACGAAACCAACAACTGATGCCTGACAGAATCAGTAATAATGCCCTCTTCCTTGGCTTGAGTCAAAAAAGAATCAATTTTGGTCTTGAAATGGTTAGTTGGCTCCAAAGGCATAGCCATAGAATACCTGTTGTCCCCAAGTTGTCTTAATGCTTCTTCATTATAATTAACCCAATCTTGAACCACTATCGCACCACCCTTATCTGCTGGTACAATAACAATCTCCTTGTTACTCCTAAGATCTTCTATACATTGTAACTCCTCGTTGGAAAGATTATTGTAAGAATACTGAAATTCCCTAAGGTTACAATGTAAGTCTTTTTAAGACATTGGCCTGAAAAATAGATACTGTATGTGACATAGGTGGAGTAAAAGTGGACCTTTTAAATATAAACTCTGGAACTTCCTGGGTGGTGTCATTTTCAAAAAACAATTTAAGATTTAACAAATGACAGTAATTAACCACATTCTATGTTAGGGTATATTCTGGACCAAAAAAGCCGGGGACAAAATTAAGGCCTTTGTTTAAAACTTTACTTTCCAAAATCAGAGAGGTGTACAGAGGAAATGTTATGTACATTCATATAATTAACTAGTGTTCGATCATCAGTTGTAACAGATCCCCCAAACCTTCTACCAGTCTGACATTTTTTGTGCTTCCTCCCCCCTTGTCTAGACCTGAACCCAAAGGGTGTGACAAACTCCTTCTCTTGGGATCAGATGAGGTGTCTATGTGGTTCCTCTCCCCTTCAGTATTAGAAGATGTGTCATCCCCTGATGTGTAGCTCAATGACTCCAAGTTTCGTTTTAAAATAGATTTGGGTCTTTTTCTCTTGGGGGCAGAGGATTTATGGCCCAGAAGCCTGAAAGTAACATTTCTAGGAATTTCAAAAGGTTTGCCTCTGTCATAATCCCCTACATCTCTTTGAAACTTTTGAGTTTCTTGTCCTTTAAAACTTGTTCAAGCTTAAGTAACTCTGTGGTTAACTGATTGACCCAAGAGGAAAAAGACCCCATTGATTATAATTTGTTGACCTCCATACAAAGTGTTTCAACCTCCTGAATCCCTTGTTTGACAGCTCATTCATAGAAACTCGCTAGGGCATCCACAAATCCCATGGAAGCAGATTGTTGAATCTGCGTCCATTCATCAGTTAACTGTTCATCAATATTATGTACTAATGGCTGTACTTTCACCCCGAGACCCCATGGTGTAATCTTTTTGAGTTGATAAGCCTTGTACAGGTGTAAATGTCAAACATTGTTTCAGAGACCCTTCATGCTTTTACCCAACTTGAAAAACATGGCTTCACATTGTATATACGGGTCCTGATTCAAACCCCTTGACTGATTGTCAACATCAAATGAACCTAGACCAGAAATTGCCAAATCATTTATGTCCGAGGTCAGACCTCTAATAAGTGGAGTCAAAGCCACGTTGCAAAAAATTTATAATTTTATATATATATATATATATATATATATATATATATATATATATATATATTTACTGCGGTGGTGGTGCTACGGTAGCATTGTCACCTCACAGTAAGACGTTGTCCTGTTCGATTCTCAGCTATAGCGTCTTCTGTGTGGAGACATGCGTTGAAGGTTGTGCGTCAGGGCTGGCAACTTGGTATGTAAAAATCTTCTGCCAATCATTAGCGGACCGGAGTTCCGGTGTAGCAACCCCTAACCGGGAACAGCCGAAAGATACAACAATACATATATATATATATATATATATATATATATATATATATATATATATGTGTGTGTGTGTGTTTGTATAAAAAATATACTAAGGAACTGTCAAAAATACCGACAATAGGAGTAAGAACAAAATCTTTAAAATATCTTAATCAAAAAAACCCGTTTAGGAAGATATATGTATATGTTAGACACAAAATCGGTCCCAAATAAATAACATGATACTTATAGTGTGCCAATCAAACAGACCATAATTATAAGCAGATTTCTTTCATTGTTATATATGCTAAAACATAAATGGCCCCGGAATACAGACAAACCATTATATCCATATACCACAATGATACAATAGCTAGCCCTTGTGATAATACATAAATTAAGACAAAGAAACCACAATGCTGCGTATCACTGTAGTCAAAAATTCAAACACAACAAAACCACCATATAGGTGAAAAATTGATTAAATTAGATACCAACACCAGCACGTGTTATATCCAAAAGAAAAAGGAAGTAGGGAATAAATCCCCATCAGTTAGCAACAATGATACTATAGCTAGCCCCTGTGGTAATGTGGGAATTCAAAACTTCCCTGAAAGTAACCACAATGCTGTGTATCTCTATAAACCAGAGCCAAAAACTACTAAGCACAAGTCAAACCCAACAAGCGCAATCAAAAAATGTTCACTAAATGGAACAACAACGCTGAAATACAGTGACCATGTTCATATAAGGGACCCAAAAATAGTGTCTAAACTAATTAACATATAAACGGTATATATTACAATAGCTGTATTAACTATATTAACTATTGTAGGTAAAATGGCAGTCCCTATAGATAACAAACAAAATAATGCAACAAGGCCAACTCAAAGTGAATAGTATGTCTCAACACATAAAATAGATGAGTAACAAACTAGCCCCCAAGAGAAAATGGAGCCATTATTCAACCCAAATCGATTTCAAAACAGAGCCATTCATTTCAAACATGATACAGAAAATAGTTATCCTAATGATTTATCTAACAGGAAATAATAACATTATTTCCATGTGTGAAAACCAAATCCTGAAGTCAAACAAGCTAAGCTCAATAATAGCTGAACTGTACGGTAAATTGCTATACATTAAATTATATATCAAGAAAATGACATCTGTGCCACCTACAGGCTGACTTCATGCAGGACATGCACAAGTACCAAAATTAAATTCGAACAAAAAATGGTGTCCATATAAGTCCCAAACAAGACTTTAATTAAATGTCCTTCATTGTAAATGATAAATGGCAAAGTCGGCTGTAAGGCAGAACTATTTCAAAAAGATTTTTCCATGAAATACAGTAAATAAAGAAACACCGATATAATTCTACCCATTAAACAGCCCAACTGCTCGCTCAGATCGCAATACTGAAAGCAATGAATAATTCCAACCCGAAAAGTGAAGGTGTGTGTGTGTGTGTGTGTGTGTGTGTGTGTGTGTGTGTGTGTGTGTGTGTGTGTGTGTGTGCGTGCGTGTGTGTTTTCTTTGCAGGTCCTGGTTGTTGGTGCTCACACTCCTTTTGATTGTTTTGTTCCCCTCTGCACCATTTTTGGCAGTCTAATGAGTGCCGCCCACATTCATCACTACATCTACCAGCCACCTGCTAAACCCCCCCCCCCAGACTTTCTCCAATAGATCTGGGGTCTGCAGAACTTAAGGGTATCCTGGAGGTCTGGGCAATTTACATCCATATATTTTCTTTTTTCTTTATGACCTTCCCCGTTTCTTCCCCACCCCTACCATAATCTGAGGGCTACCCCCTTCTTTGGACCATGCCTCCCCTCAAAGAACATTATCAACGAACACCACTCTACCTTGTGGGATGTGCCTGCCAATTCCTCCCTGCTGGCAATTCAGATGCCCAAGGTGCTAATGGAACCCAGATCTCCTGAGCTGCAGTTAGTGTTTTTCCCTCTGTGCCATGGTGCTGGCTCCAGTCTTGTGGATTTTTGCTCATTGATTAGGATTTACCCCCTGGCAAGGCTGTCACTTTCCTAATAAAGAAAAACAAAGTTGTGCATTAGGTTAGAAACTAACAACAAATAAAATGAAAAAGAAAACAAACTAGAAAATTCATTGTGAAAATGTTGCAAGTAATAATTTTCTTCCTCAAATGATGGAGACATTCTAGATGTACACCAAGTTTTAGTGCCTGCAACTTCTCACACCACAGAAACAGATTAATGAAATATTGGCACACTCCAAATAATGGGCCTAAATTGTCTTTGTACAGAACTACAGGGAATATAGGCTAGATGACCAAGCTGTGGTCTTGTTTATGGTCTGACTGGGTCTACGGCTCAGACTGCATGGGTAGGTAGACTTAGATAGTATAGCAGGTCACTCTGATTCATGTATTATTGACAAAACAGCACATGTATATATCCCTCCTCCCACAACACATGCAATGCAGCCATAATAGTTATATGTGGAGTATAGCTACAGTGTGTAGTAATTAATTTACTTATTGTTCAGGGCTGGTCCCCCTCCATACCACGGTACCCTAGGAATAATGCAGAGTGCTTATTGTGTAGATATGTCCCAGCGCTCCTTATGAACTTGCAGTAGTACTCATTGTCCTGTCTATGTCCTCTAACCATCCTAATGAAAGATGGTACTAGTCAAATGGGGGTGCCCACTCTCACCCACCCAACATTTGACAGTGCTGTTGTAAGCATTAACCCATGACAGGTGTATGTGGGATACATTGACTCCTGATTGGCAAGGTTTACATCTAAGAAGGTAATCTGAGGGACTCAATTACATTTAAATGGAAGTTGCAGGTACCCCAAACACATGGATTGTTGTTAATATAACATTACGACATTTCTTAGTTGTATCATTTTGAATTTAAAGACAACGTGAAGCAACATAATCTAATGACTATCGATGAGGTATGATGAAGTTATTTCAGAACAGGTTATGCTTTTCTTTTTCCTAGCACCCACCCCCACTGTCTTTATGTCAGCAGAAATAAATTAAAATAAAAAGATTGGCAATTAACTTTTGTTTAACTTTAGGCAGTCTGTGTTTCACATGCATTACACTGCATTTTCACTAGTGGTTTACATTTTTGTCACAATCATTGACAGAAATCAAACGCATGTAGTTGTGTGTAGTTTCGTTTCTGAACATTTCAGTATGAAATATCTCAGAATTTATTCATGCAGTAACAGTGTTATCCACTCAGAAGTCTAAATTAATACTAACTCTGCACCTAATATAAACAGCCTTAGCATCCCTCTCTAGCTTCCATTCATAAACTATGGGTTTTTCACAGCTATGCTAAATTACTCCAGTAGATCACATCTTAGCAATACAGACCAGAACATTTGTTGTTTTTTTAACATGCTGCTTATGCTTCAGATTTGAAAAGCATTTAACATTAAATTCTGCAAACCATTGTGGTGTATGTACATGTTACTAAAGCTGGGCAAGTATGTGCTGTACTGGTTGAAGCAGATTTACCAGGTAAGTGAGGAGGCAGGTCACAGTAGTGTCTGTAATGGCACAGCACCTCCTGCCATAGAATAACATCATACATGGATGGAAGTCGTACCAAGGGAGAAGGGATCAAAGGCTATAGGGACCCCAGGATACTGATATCCACAATAATTATATGTGGTATAGCTGGCACAAGTACTGTACATTTTTAACAGAGAGAAGGAACTCTGAACTCTATTATGCTGTGCTGTAGTTCATGGAGAGGATATGTATAAATCTTTTATTCCTTCTTGTTTCACGCCTATGCCAGCGTGTGTGTGTGTGTGTGTGTGTGTGTGTGTGTGTGTGTGTGTGTGTGTGTGTGTGTGTGTGTATGTTTGGGGGGAGTTTTATGTAAAAGAAACTCCCATCTTTCTGGAGTAATCCAGTGCAATTGGGTGTATAAAGTTTCAGTCTTACTTATGCTTTTGCACTTATTCACACTTTTTGATGAACTATTAGTAAATAATGAACAACTGTCCTTTGCATTCCTGAAACAAAATCAGATTAATGGTCTTAGGTCATTGTGAATGGTCAGTCTTTGAGCCTGCTGGACTTTAAGCTCAGAATGCTGCTATCTTTCTTTGCTAAGACAGAGTGTTTTTGTAGTCAGCCCTACCTTTCTTGCCAGGTAGAATAAATCAGCATCCTACTTTGAATCAATGTTTACAATGATGGGCAGTAGCATATTCCTAGACATTTCCTCTTAGATGAATCAGGTGGCTTAGTGAGAAGTTAGCTTACTCCATTAATCAAGTCTTGTTCCGTACAAGTAGATAAACTTCCATTCATCAGTTTATTTTAAAATACATAAATTAGGTTGGCTAATTAAAGCACAACTGATTTGATGCTGATTTATTGAAAAATATCTGTGAATTAATTTCTTTATCTATGACTGGCTTTACAGTGTGATCTTTGTTTATTTTTTTTTTTCAGTTCACAAGACTTTTTTTAATTCTTATGATTCTGGTAAACTATATACCATACTGCATGAAATCCTGTATTTCTCTACTTTATGTTGTTAAATATCTTCTTGAATTATGCTATTACAGATGCTTTACTTTATTTTTAGATTAAAGTATTGAACAAAAATTCTTTAATTGTGTCTGGTTTCCTGATAAAGCGCTTATTTTCACAGAACTCAGCAGCACTTAGCAGCAGTTAAAGAGGTTAAGATTTGCACTGGGTGTGACGAAGGTGGACAGGATTAGGAATAAGAATATTAGAGGGTCAGCCTAGGTTGGAAGCTTTGGAGACAAAGCCAGAGAGACAAGATTACGTTGGTTTGGACATGTGCTGAGGAGGGATGCTGAGTATATTGGGAAAAAGATGCTAAGGATGAAGCTACCAGGTAACAGGAAAAGAGGAAGGCCTAAGATAAGCTTTATGGATGTGGTGAGAGAGGACATGCAGGTAGTTGATGTGACAGAGCAAGATGCAGAGGACAGGAAAAATGGAAACAGATGATCCGCTGTGGCGACCCCTAACAGGAACAGCTGTAAGAAGATGATGATGATGACTGCTGCTTTCTTGAATCATTTGTACATTGAACTGTAATTTTGCTTGAAAAAGTATATTTCCTTACACTACTGTTTCTGTTGAATTGTTTGCCTCAAAGTCACCTCCTAAAGAAATATATTGTTTGTTGTTTAAGTCTATTTGAGTTAGCATCACACTTGTAACATTCATTTAGTGTGTTTTTACATTAGAAGGACTGGGGTTATTCATCTTGTAGCAGTAGGTGATTGCCTGGTCTATCTGAGTTAGGAAACACACAGAAAGGCTCTAATTGTTGTTTTATTGGCCAGAGAGCTCAGTAGTCAGTTTAGTGTTTTTTTCAGTGCCTGTATAAATTTGGTGCATGGAGTTGCTCAACTCGCAGTGGTTGTTAGCAGTGTCCTGTGCAGACATAAACATCTCAAAAGCAAGTTTTCCTTATAAAACTAGCCAATAAACTCTATCCTGTAATGCAATAAGCATAGAGCGGCTACATTGCACATGAACAAGCTTAGAGCAGCTAACTTGCTCATTGGGTATGTTAGAAAAATATGTATTTAAATATATGTGAAATGCTAATTTAAAAGCAAGGTAGTTTATAATGCATTTTATTCTATTAATCATATAACAGAAGGGATAAATTCATGTGTAAATGCAAGTAGCTTCTGAAACTGCAGTGTGCTTTGACCCCTGACCCTGGCAGCTGCCAGCTCAGCAAGCTTAATGTTTATGCTTTTCATAAGTGATTATCTGCTGGGTCAGGAAATTAAATGTGTAAATCTTCCGCTCCTTCCTGATAAGATAACTTGTCCTTGTAAATAATTAAATCTTCCTTTCCTGATGTAGTAACTTGCCCTTGTAAGATAAAAACACAGCTGGTGGGAAAGTGAAACAGTGAACAAAGAGGTGAATTTAAAGACTGAATCTGCTATTGTATTCAAACTGATATGAGACCTTTAGGAAGTAACTTTACAGAAAGACATTATGACTGACCAGCTGGATAGCAAGGCCGTATTGTATCTAAAGGAAAGGTTTTTTTAAATGTACTGCATCAGCATTATTAGATGAGTAGAATACTGTTAGTAAAAGTGATGTAGATGCCTTGTGACTAACCACGTCAGTAAGGTGGGCATAACTTGAATGCAAACACTATAAAATATTCTGTACTTCCTGCATCATGTCAGACAAAATTCTGTACTTGTATGTTTTTTTGCCTCCTGGTGTACGCTAGTAAACTTTTGAATCTGAACCTCCTGTGTATTGAATTCTGATTTTTTTATTTAACAGTTTGGTCCTTTTGAGACGGAATTCCCTTGGTAAGCTGCAGATTAGAGTGTATCGGTGGTCGAATACTGCACAGGAGAAGTTACCGAAATGGTTCTTCTTGAATGAAAAGACCTCCGACTGAATTGTCGTGTGTAAAGAGGCTGGCCACTTTCTGATCTGTGGCCGAAGAGCGGAATTTGAACGTTTTCAAAACCAGGAGGCTCAGATAGGAAGAATTTGCCTTTTTTCTGTTTTAGATCAGGGACTAGGTTACAGTATATTGTTGTCAAGATTTGTTTTGCAGATCAGGGACAAAAGGAAGTACTGTATATTTTGTCATAGATCAGGGTAACAGAATAAGATAGACAGTTATTCTAGATAAACTGTAAACAGGAACTAAGAATTTGATATCACGTGATAAAAAAGGGTTACATAACATTTTCTTTGACATGGGTAATCAGTGCACTAAAACCTTGTGAGATCCGCCCCTAACCAAAGACGCAAAATACATGCAATTACATCGTGCTGATAATGTTAGGTATTATACGAAATGGGTTAACAAATATGAATTTGATGGTAAACTAGATAAACTTACACTAGTTAAACTCCTTAAACAACTTAAATCTGATGCAGGAGGTCTGGCAAAAAAGCAACACCAACTAGGCATACCTCAAGCACACAGGTGGATTGAGGAAGCAAATCGTAGAGAACAGAAGCTTAAAAATTCAAAAACATTATTTTTAGACAAAGAGGATAATAACTTGGTAATAGGTACAGCTCCTCCTCCTCCTCCTCCCTTGCCCCCTCCCTTACCCTTTTCAGGATATGAAGCGAGTGGACAGGCTGGTCCACCTCCACGTTATCCTGAAGTTTCAGTAAGACCACAACCATTTGTTAGAGATCCTATTGAGACTAGGTCCCGAACACGTAGAACACATAGGGACACAGAATCATACCAGATAGAGAGGAATCTACAGGATGAGAGTGAGGAAGAAATATGCCCACTTATAGAAGTTCCAAATCCTCAGGCAGGACAGGAAGGGCAGGATCCAATACTCTTAGTATATAGACCATGGACACCGGAAGATATCCGGAAGGCTACTGAGGGAATCCCCCATCCGAAAGTTAATTTTACGAAATTTTTAGAAGATTTACAAGGCATGAGGTTAAGTTACCACTTGAATGGGGAAGAAGTAGAAAAAGTAGTGAGACAAATTATAGGTCCAGATTGGCACATGATTTGTGGCGCCTGGAATCCTCGTAATGCAGAGCTCAGACCACTCCCACATAGTGACGCAGAGTTAGACAACAGAGTGAAAGGTCTGACAGACTGAATCTCTGAGAAATGGAAACCTACAGCAGACTGGACTCACATTAATCAATGCATACAACAGGAAAATGAGACAATAGATGGATACTATGCTAGATTATTAGAATGTTTTAATAATCATAGCGGTATATCGGTTCCTGAGAACTAAACGAATGATTCCCCGTATGAACAACAATTAAAAAATGCATTTTTGAAAGGTTGCATTGCACCTATTAGTAGCTTCATTATGAAGCATATGATAGATCATCGAACAGGGGGGCTACAAGCCTTACTCGAATATGCTAGACATGCTGAGAGACATTTTAATAGCAAAAAGAAAAAGAAGGCGCAAGTCTTCACTGCTGAAAACGGAGCTGAAGTATTTGTATTACAGTCCGGTAAAAAGGGCAAGAAGAATGCCCAGGGAAACAAACAGTCTGACAAACGATCAGAAGATTTTGAAGAGAGGAAAAAGAGAGGTGAATGCTTCAAGTGCAGAAAGAAAGGGCATCTAGCTAGGGACTGTAAACAAAATAAGAAAGCAACGACGGAAGATAAAGGGGATGAGGACTGACTATATGATAGTGAGGATACATCATATGAAAGTCAGGAATCACCAGTAACAGCTAGAATAGAAAAGACAAATGCCAATGTAGTAGAAGGGACAGAGGAAGTACAAATTGACTTAGACAAAAATGGAAATGAAATTTTAGATTTAGCATTGTTGAGCCTGGAGCTCTACCTAGCAGATACAAAACCGAAGTGACACTTCTGGTGGTGGGAAGGAAGTCAAATTCCTGTGTGACTCAGGAGCGTCACGGACTTTGATACACCCAAGTTACCAGAACATTCCGAATCACCTGATTATATATTAGTAAAAGCAGCAAACGGACAGCTATACAGGGAGCCACTCTCCCATGATATAGCAATAACTGACCCTGTTTCAGGTATGACCCAGAGAAGTAAAATAGTTGTTTCTGCAAAGTGTCCAGTAAACCTATTGGGCAGGGACCTTATGCAGATATTTGGCATAGCAGTAGTTCCAACTGTACAAGGTATGGAGGCACAGAGACAAATGGATACCTTTGTAGTGCGATCGGAGGGTGAAACCTTTTATTGGTACAGCCAGGACCTAGTCACGACTGGTCCAGGGGCAGTGACCGAGGAGCTGATGAACGTAGCCATCAGTAAAGCCCCCTCCCTTGACACTGATCGACAGCATTTGTTACACTGTACTCTATACTACTGTACCACACCAGGACCTGATAGAGAGTATGAGCAAGAACTGTTTAGAAATCGTGCAACTAGATTGGTTTTGCCTACTTTGTACTGGGATGCTGAGGGGAACAGTGTAGTTAGCTGTTCATTACCTCAAGAATTCCTTGCATTGTATAGATTAAATCGGTTGCCACATGTCAGCTTGACAAAGAACAAAAGTGTTAAATGGGCAGATGTAGGAGAAAAAGTAACAAGATGGGAAAAACAGACTGATTTAGAATCAGAACAAGGGATACAAAAACAAAAACTGAATTGGTTGACACAGACACATCCAGCTGTACACTTGCAATCTAGCGAGGACAGCTGATTAGCATTTTTATTAGAAGAAGAAGAAAAGGCCTTGTGTGAAATTCCAACAACTCTTTGGTCAACAGGCAAGTCAGATGTAGGACTTATTCGAACAGCAGGACCAGTTACAATTACCCCAAAGTCAGCTTTTAGACCACAGAAAAGACAATACCCTTTGAGAAAGGATGCAGAAATAGGAATTAAGCCTATAATAGCAGCATTACTCAAAGAAGGAGTACTGGTAGAATCTCCTGATTCACCATGCAATACACCCCTATTTCCTGTTAAAAAAGCAAATGGGGAATGGCGAATGGTACAGGATTTACAAGCTGTAAATAGTGCAATAATACCTAGAGCACCCACGGTGCCAGACCCACATACTTTGTTAAATGATTTAGAACCACAACAGAAGTATTTCTCTGTGGTAGATATTAGCAATGCTTTCTTTTCAATACCTATACATCCTGATAGTCAATATTGGTTTGCATTTACATTTCAGGGTAAAAGGTATATGTATAGTCGACTACCACAGGGATATTGTGAGAGCCCAACAATATTTGCGCAAGAAATGGCTAGCAACCTGGCAGGGTTTACCCCACCGGGAGGTAGTCAAATTCTACTTTATGTAGATGACATCTTGCTAGCAGCCCCCACCCAGCAACAGTGCAGGGAGGATACTGTAGCATTATTGAAATTTTTAGCAATACAAGGGCACAAAGTAAACAAAAATAAGTTACAACTTTGGAGAAAACAAGTTAGATACTTTGGATATGTAATATCCAATGAAGGTAGAATACTAGATGAGGAAAGAAAAACAGCAATTTTGCAAGCACCCAAGCCAACGACCAAGAAAGAAATGATGTCTTTCTTAGGTACAACTAATTTTTGTCGGAGCTGGATACCAAATTATGCTTTGGAATCTGCTCCACTGACTGACTTGATATATAAGACACCAATGGCAGCACAAGACATTTTACAATGGACAACAGAAGCAGAAACGGCTTTCTGCAGGTTGAAGCAGTTGATAGCTTCTTCATTAGTTTTAGGACTTCCAAATTATCACAAACGATTCTTTCAGACCGTAGATTGTAAGCAAGGATATATGACGTCAGTATTGACACAACAACATGGGGACAAGCAACGCCCCATAGCCTACTATTCATCACAGTTAGACCCAGTGGCGCGATCTTTGCCTCACTGTGTACAAGCAGTAGTTGCAGCCACAATGGCAGTGCAGGCTTCGGCCTCAGTGGTGTTATTCCACCCTCTCACATTGAGAGTGCCTCATGCAGTTGCAATAATTTTACTGCAAGAGAAAGTGGCATACCTATCTCCTGCTAGACATCTTTCATGTATGACTATACTGCTGAGTCAACCTCATATGACAATTGAACGATGTACGACATTGAATCCATCAACATTACTTCCAACTCCTGTGGAGGGCACACCACACAGCTGCCTGCAGGAAATTGAACAGTTAGCTTTACCTAGACAAGATCTTACAGATATGCCCTTGGATAATGCCGAGGTGACATATTACGTGGACGGCTCATGCAGAAGGGGTCCTACAGGGAAGAATCTGGTGGGATATGCAGTAGTTACAGACACTGAAATTTTAGAAGCTCAATCCTTACCACACAACTTATCTGCACAAGCAGCGGAATTGATAGCTTTGACGAGCATGTACTTTAGCAAAAAACAAGTGTGTGAACATATATACTGATAGTCAGTATGCTTTTTCTACAGTACATGTATTTGCACAACAATGGAAAAATAGAGGAATGATAACATCCAGTGAAAAACCTATTAATCATGCGCAATTTATTTTGGAGTTATTAGAATCTATTCAGTTACCTACCAAAGTAGCTATTTGTAAATGTGTAGCTCATACAAAACAACAAGATAAGATTTCAAAAGGCAATGCACGAGCTGATGCAGCTGCAAAGCAAGCAGCCTCAGACTCAGAAAATTTATTTTTGAACGAGGAATTACAACCCTCTGAGATTTTAGATTTAGACATATTAAAAACAATGCAGATGCTTACTACAAAAGCAGAAAAACAAAAATGGGTAAAACGAGGTGCAATTCTTGAGAATGGACTGTACATTTCCAAAGAGAAAAAAACAATATTGCCGTCTAATTTATTTAGATATGCAACTTTGTTGAGCCATGGGCAGAGCCATGTTTCAACAGGGGGGATGGTACAGTTAGTAAATCGAATATTCCAAACATATGGATACATAAACTACACAAAAAAATGTTGTGCAGCTTGTCATACTTGTAACAAGCACCATGCACAAAGAGCATTTAAAACCAAGCAAGGAAGTTTTCCTATACCACCATACCCATTCCATACTATCTGTATGGATTTCATAGAATTGAATAAATGTGAAGGGAAGAAGTTTTGTTTAGTTATTGTAGGCATGTTTTCTAAATGGGTAGAAGCTTTTCCAACCAAAAACCCGGATGCAGCAACAGTGGCGAAAGCCCTGATAAAAGAAGTAATCCCTAGATTTGGCATTCCAGAGAGGATTTATAGTGACAACGGCACACATTTTGTGAACCAGATGATTCACCAGCTTGGGAGATTTTTTGGTATCTCCTTAAAGAACCATTGTGCCTACCACCCACAGTCAGCAGGACTGGAGGAAAGGTACAATGGTACCCTAAAGAACAAGTTAAGGAAGCTAGTAGAGGAGACCCAAAAGAATTGGATATACTGTCTGCCTTTAGCACTGCTGAGTATGAGAACGGTTCCAAATGCAAAGGGTTTGACTCTCTTTGAAATTATTTTTGGGAGAGCATATTATGTGCCTCAGTGGAAAGCTCTCATGCCTGCAGAGCAGGAGGCTGACAGTTCATTAGCAGAATATATGAAGAAATTGTTAAGGAATAAATCTGTTTTGCAGTTTAACTCTTTTTCAGATAAGGAACAGACCGGACCGGTGGAAGCAGTCTTGGCCCCAGGGTCGTGGGTTTAGCTGAAAGTGACGAAAAGGAAAAACTGGGCGAGTCCAAAGTGGGAAGGACCGTACCAGATTCTGTTGGCAATGACTACTGCAGTTAGAGTAGCTGAGAGGACGTCCTGGGTTCATTTGACGCATTGTAAACCGGTAAAGAACTTTCAACTTGATAAAAACTTTGAGACTGATACACAACCAGACCGAGATGGCCAAAAACAAAGCGAATAGAAGTTTAGATCAACCCCAGAGATGTTGCATAATAATTTTGTTGTGTGTACATTTATTAACTGTAATTGTGACAATTTTCCTCTTGCTGTGGTTCATCCTACACACAACCACACAAGTGAAAGTGGGAAGGCATGATGAAACGTCTATAGACTGGCATCCAAATTTTAACACATACCTGGCCATGAAACGTGTGTATGCAGAGACTATGAACATTTCAAATTGCTGGGTTTGTACAGCTATACCAACAGCATATGGAGGACTGGTAATGTCCACTGTCCCTTTGGGAATAAATGAGACTTGGGAGAATTTACTTTTTGACACAGGAACTGTGAGATCACAGGACAAAATAGCTTTATTTTTACCTGTCACACAAAAAGGAGTTGTATGTTTCTACAAAAATTATACTCTCCAGGTAGGCTGGAGCAATTGCAATATAACCATATCTTACCGATGTTATATTAAGAATAGTAATGGCAATACTTTTTGCAATACTAATTATGACTCGTATTTAAACTCATTGAAAACAACTATGAGTGACATTCAAAAAAACCCTGTTTTGTTTAAACAATTGTCAATTATAGATCAGAAAATGTTTCATGCAGGGCTGATGCGTATTAGTACTAAAGTAGAAAACTGTTATTTTATTTGTGGGAAAAAGGCATATAAATGGTTACCTGAGAATTGGTCCGGCAGTTGTTTTTTGGGTTATCTGGTTCCAGCAATAAGACATACTGCAGAATTACCTTTGGGTAATCTTGGGTAAGAGAAACAGCTTGAAAATCTGAAGGTCCAGTTAAGAAACCTGTGAATCCAGTTGGGAAGATCGAAGCTGGTTGGAAAGACCATAATTCAGTAAAAGACAAAAGTGAATTGACTCATATGGACTTGAGTGACAGTGTTATATCCTGGGCAGGAATATTACCAGCCTATGGAGCAGTCAAATCGATCTGGGAGCTGAGGAAGTTGTCGAAACTTCTCGAAGTAATGAGTAATGCAACTTTTTCCGCCCTAGAACTGGTGACTGATGAACTGAATGCAATGAGAACTGTTGTGCTACAAAATCGGATGGCTCTTGAATTCACCCTAGAGGCGAGAGGTGGTACGTGTGCGCTTATCAAAGAAGAATGCTGTGCTTTTATCCCTGACAATCGCCACGAGATAAATAATCACCTAGAGGTAATTCAGCAAGTATCAGCCATGACTGAACCAGGCCCAAACCCACTGACGGTCTTTTTCCAGAATCTGTTTGGGGGGTGGGGTTCCATCCTAATGAACATTCTAATTGCTATTTGTGTGGGTATACTCCTAATAGGAGCATGTGTTTGCTGTGGAATTCCCTGCATGAAAAGATTAATCAAAGATTTTGTTGATGTATCTGTTACTGAAACTTTCTACCAAGATATTGAAATTGAAAGATTGATTTCAGATGACGCTTTCTCTGAAGTATAGATTAAATGACTCACCTAGCTGAAAATCCTGAGTGGGAAAGGCTAGGAGATGAAATGACACTATGCATACTTCAAAATAGAATAAAAAGTATTAATAGGGGGAAAATGTTAGAAAAATATGTATTTGAATATATGTGAAATGCTAATTTAAAAGCAAGGTAATTTATAATGCATTTTATTCTATTAATCATATAACAGAAGGGATAAATTCATGTGTAAATGCAAGTAGCTTCTGAAACTGCAGTGTGCTTTGACCCCTGACCCTGGCAGCTGCCAGCTCAGCAAGCTTAATGTTTATGCTTTTCATAAGTGATTATCTGCTGGGTCAGGAAATTAAATGTGTAAATCTTCCGCTCCTTCCTGATAAGATAAATTGTCCTTGTAAATAATTAAATCTTCCTTTCCTGATGTAGTAACTTGCCCTTGTAAGATAAAAACACAGCTGGTGGGAAAGTGAAACAGTGAACAAAGAGGTGAATTTAAAGACTGAATCTGCTATTGTATTCAAACTGATATGAGACCTTTAAGAAGTAACTTTACAGAAAGACATTATGACTGACCAGCTGGATAGCAAGGCTGTATTGTATCTAAAGGAAAAGTTTTTTTTAAATGTACTGCATCAGCATTATTAGATGAATAGAATACTGTTAGTAAATGTGATGTAGATGCCTTGTGACTAACTACGTCAGTAAGGTGGGCATAACTTGAATGCAAACACTATAAAATATTCTGTACTTCCTGCATCATGTCAGACAAAATTCTGTACTTGTATGTTTTTTTGCCTACTGGTGTACACTAGTAAACTTTTGAATCTGAACCTCCTGTGTATTTAATTCTGATTTTTTTATTTAACAGGGTAGCACTGCCACTAAAATTTAGTGTTATATAGCCTAGTGTAGTCTCTCACCCCAAAAGACACCCTTAGTAGCCTTCTGTTAACCCCCAAGATGCCACACCCTTGTAGTTCATAAACTAAGGACCTGAGAACATGAATATCCAATTTCCCAACTTCTTCTCTGCCATCTTTATTTATTTTTATTTATTTATTGTCATTTGTTAACCGGATTGGTCCAGCTGAGCCAATGGCCCGTGTTCATTGGAGACCGAGGAGAAAGGCTCCAATTACAATTACAATCATTCAAAAGAGAAATTACATCACAATAAGAATTTATACAACAAAAGATGTTAACACAATTAAACAGTTTTGTACAAGTTTTTGTATAAATTTATATATGTATATATATATATATATATATATATATATATATATATATATATATATATATATATATATATATATATACAGTACCAACATGATGGTGTGGATGCAAAGGAGAAAAAAAGATTATTCATTCGTAGTGGGAGTTGGTATGTTTTGCTAGGAAGAAGGGCAAGAAGAAAAGAAAGAGAAAAAATGGTTAAGTATAAGGAAGTGGTATTAGGAAGAAGGTAAGTGGGATCAGGTTGGAGCTAGACAGGGACAGGACCAGGTGTTCTGTAAGTAGTGCTTGAGTGCTAGTTTGAATTGGGACTTATGGGGGATACTTCTTATATTATGAGGAAGGGAGTTCCAGGAGTGAGCAACTGAGTATTTACTGTATATAATGACTTTCCAATCTTTTTTGATGGTTTGTAAATGTCCAGAAAATGTTTGTCTGATGAATGGAGTTGATGTTGGGGGTTATATTGTGATACAATATTAGAGATAGAGGGGCAGGATGTGAGGTTATAAAGAAATGAGTGTGTTATATGCATTTGTGGGAGAAGTTATTTTGGGAATTCAGACCATTGCAAAGATTTAAGGACAAGCCAGTGGCGGGATTTATAGTAGAGGTTAGTGGCAATTTAGCTGTTTTATTATAGGTTTGTTCTAGTTTGCCTAAAAGAGAAGACTGAAGGCTAGTAAGGACAACGGCTGCATAGAGAAGACTGTGTGAGAGGATAGATAAGGCTAGAGAGGGTTATGAGGAGGGAGAAAGAAATTGATGATTTTGGTACAGGAGGCCAAGTTTTTGGTGTTTTTTTTTATATACAAAGATTGATATGTATGTCAAATTGTAGCGCATCGTCAATAGTAGCAATAAGTAATTTGGTGTGTGGTTCGGGTCTGATGGTGGTATTGTTGAGGGAGGTAATGAAGAAAGAGAATTAATGCTGTACAAGGTTTTTAGGAAGGAATAGCAAAAGTTTAGTTTTTTGAGGGGTTTAATATTAACTGATCATCAGTGAGCAAGGTCTCAATGGAGGTGAAAGTGTCTTGGGTATGAGAAAGGAGTTTCGGGATGGTGTGGGCAGTGATTATCAGGGTGGAGTCATCAGCATATTGTAAAATTGTTGAGAGGTTAGTAGCAGAGTGTAAGTTGTTAGTAAAGATATTGAACAAGAGAGGACCCAGGATAGAGTCTTGGGGAATTCCAGTGTTGATGGGCAGAAAAGGAGAGGTGATGGTTTGCCAGCATATAGATTATAGTCTGTTTGATAAATAACTAGAGAACCAGGATATAGAGGGGAGAAAGATGAAGGTCTGAAAGTTTAGATAACAGTTTAGAGTGGGAGATTGTATCAAAGGCCTTGGAGAGATCCAGGAATAGACAGGAGAGAAGTAGGTTGTTATCATGTGCTTCTGCCACTGTTGGGGTGAATGAGAGAAGTACGGTAGATGTGCTGTGATGAGGTCTAAAACTGTACGGTGGAGTTAGGAGATTATTTTCAAGCAAGTGTTTAAGTAGTTGGAAGTGAACACATTTTTGAAGTATCTTGGAAAGTGGGGATAGTATAGCTATCGGGCAATAGTTTGAGGGGTCAGTGGAATTACCTCCTTTGTGGAGAGGGATTGTGTAAATGGATTTCCATATGTCAGGAATGAGAGCCTTGGTGATAGAGTGATTAATAAGGATAGAAACAGGGTAGGCAACAGAGCTAGCTGCAATTTTAAGGATATGGAGAGGCAGATTGTCTACAGAGGGTGAGCAAGGTTTGTGTTTATTCAACTGGGATTTAATAAAGGAAGTGGGAACAGGTTGTAAGGAGAAAGTGTTAGAGGAAGAGTGACTGTGAGATAGAGGCAGAGAAGAGGAAATGAGACTAAGCTGAGTAAGTCTTTGAACTGTGTCTATGAAATAATTGTTTAATAGGGTAACAGTTTTGGTGACTGTATTGAGAGGGAAGGGGTTGGGGGCTGGAGGGGTACTAGGGTGAAGGATTTTATTAACAGTGGATCAAAATTTCTTAGGGTTAGTATGTGGGCTGCAGTGGATGGAAGCAAAGAATGATTTTTTATCTTTGATAATAAGTTTTTTACATGTGTTTCTAAGTTCTTTGTAATGTTGGAGTAGTTGGTGTTTTATTTTTGACCCACATTTTCCAAGCAACATCCCTCTGCTGCAAAATAGAGTGTGTTGGCTTGGTGAGCCAGGGAGCACAGTTAGATTGTATCCTGATTTTTCTGGATGGGGCCATGTTGTTCAGTATATCAAGAAATATTTTGTTGAATGCAGTAACAGCATCATTAAGAGGGAGGTTATAAAGGAAGGTCCAGTTGATGTTGCCCAGTGTGGAGTTAAATTTGCCTGGGTCAGATTGAGTCAGATTATGAAGTTCTCTGTAAATCATGGTGGTATGCTTATCCTGAGACAATATAACAATTGTCTTATGTTCACTGACAACCACATAATCCTTAAAGTAACACATACAGTATGTGAGAGGTGTTCATACTCAATGTCACTTGAAGCAAAACTATTACATACAAGCACATATACTATAAACCTAGTTGTTCAAATCACACACACTAACCCACCACACATAGTGTACAATACACATATAACCAGAACAACATATGCTGATACACTTACATACAATCTTCCTAAACCCCAAAAATCTCCTAGACTTTCCAAATGCAAAGATTATCCTCAGCAAACTCAAAAGCACTCAACAAAAGTATCACCTAACACCACACATACATTTATACTCAGTGGAACCCCTAATACAAAGCCTATAAGGCAAACAAACACATTTCCCAGGACTCCAGTCATAGAAGACTCAATTTTACCACATACTGATGCCCCACTAACCAGGCTAAGCAAAGACAAGATCATGATTAGTTGCTTATCTGGAGCAAAGCGGAATCTGGGTGAGTGGATGGGGCACCGTAAATTTTTACCGGGGATAGTGCCCACAAGCCTCCTGGACATGGGTAGTCATCACTAAATGCAACCTTGGGTATTGACTAGCATTTCTATGGTATTACATTAGGATGAAATGGCTAGGCTTAAAACGACCTTCGGGTTGATAGCCTAGTAATCTGCTATGATCCTATGATAAAGATCTGCCAGGTTACTCACTCCCACTGAAGTCATTGCACCACTGGCATCTGTACAATTGAATCATTGTTCATGTAGATGTGTATGACCTGAAACATACCTCCCTAGACTATATGAAGAGAGACATCATGGATTTCATGGTCTATGTGTCTCAGGCTGGTATGTGGCTGGCATTAAGCAGCATTCTACCATCACCATGGATGATGCTACAATACGAACAAAAGATGATTGACTTTAACAATTAGCCTAGCTTCTGGTGCATTCAAGGAGATCCAGTATTTGTTAGCATGGTTAACAGACTATGTTGTTTTGCCAAGGATGGTTTGTACCTGCCCCCGCTAGGCTTTTGAATATTGGCTAAATCTTTAGCCTCTCATAGAGCCTTTTTAGGCAATGTCAAGTTGACAACTCCATAAACATAACAAAATCAACTCAAGAGAACCTTACAGGAGCTTAAGCAGGAAATTCCACTCCCTCCAAGCTCTCTTTTCCTCATCTTGGAGACCATAGATAACTATGCAGTTACCAAAACATGGATTAAAGTCGCAGAGTACCCTGATGGTGCAAGGGTTCAGTGCCTTCCACACTTTTAGACCAGTAACTGTGCAACCAGGGACTATAGGTAGGAGGAGTCTCAATCTACATCACTAATAAGCACACCTCTAAGTTGGCTAAACAGGATGCTGCACTGGAGTTTTTCCACTTATCGACCACCATAGACAAAATCACATACCATACCCAAGCAAGCTATAGGTCACGCTCTATGTCCTATAAAATCCATAGATCATAATTAGACGTACTGGAGGCATCCTTCAACCAAACACCTTAATCAGGGGGACTTTAATTACCCCACTATAAATTGGAAATCCTATATGGCCTCCAATTTGCAAGCACAGAGATTTCTCGACTTTGTAAACAGAAACACCCTTGACCAGACAGTGCATACGCCCACTAGAGATTCAAATATATTGGACCTAGTACTCACAAATATGAGAGAACAGTACACCACTCTCATTGATACACTGCCATGTCCTCCCTGGTAAGGTATGATCACAAAGCTGTCTCCTTTGAAATAAAAATCAGTTTGGTAACCCCAATAAACCTTGTAACAGTTACAAGCTACTCCAAAGCAAACTACCTTTTATTAAGCGATAGCCTGTCAAAATTCAAAGCTCCTCCAAAGCCAGGAAACATAACATCCTATGCAGAATTGTTCACAGAAACTCTGCACAACCATGTCAATGGCTGCATAGAGGCTGCTCTACCCAGCAGAAGTAATCCCAAAACAAACTCTAAAATAAACTAACTAAGTAGAATCTGAAATTAAACAGGTTATATAACAAAAGGAAAAAAAATCATAGCTAAAACTAGGAAGTGCAACTCCCTGAAAGATAAGAAATCTCTAATCAAAATAAACAGAAAGCTAAGAGAGCTTATTAAGATTAAGAAAGACAATTTAGAGGTCAAGATAGCCTTCCAGGCCAAAGGCAACCATAAGGCCTTCTTTAACTGTGTCAGAAACTTCAAAAGCAACACACAATAGTGTGCCAAACTGGTGGTAAATGATGCCACATTCACTGAGCCAGGTGATATAATGAATCTGCTGGCACACAATGCAGCTCCAACTTTACCTGCCACTCACCACCATCCACCCCCCCTCCCAAGGAAATGCCTTCAAACATAATCCAACCAACTATAAATAGTGAGTTGCACTCTCTAAGACAAAGAACACTGCCTCAGTGGGCTCTAATAGTATTCCAGTATGCCTCCTGAATAGCTTGAAATATATCTAATCCAGGCCACTTGAATCACTATTTAATAACTGTCTCAAAACAGGCTTCATGCCACAGGAATGAAGGACTGTAGTAGACATCTCACTTCATATGGGTAGACCAGCAACTGACCTCGGGAACTACAGACCCATTAGTTTGACTAGTGTTATATGTAAAGCCATGGAACAAATTTTATGGAAATTATCAAAAAGGACATAGGAAATTTTTAGACACTGGACCCTACCCAGTCTGGCTTTTTCAAGGGCAGGTCATACCTACTGAACCTGGTGGATTTCTTTGAAAAGGTCAACAAGGCAATGGATGGGGGTAAAACAGTGCATACCACCTACCTTGACTTGTCTAAGGAATTTGATATACTAACCCACTCAGACGTTGTCAACATACTTATTTAATTAGGCATAAATCTCTGTACAGCATGCTGGATAGCTAGCTGGCTCACAGATAGGACCCAGGAAGCTAAGACTGGTGGGCTACATGCTGGGTCCACTCCTCTTTGGCATCTACTTCTTGGAAGTCCAAGCCAATATCAAAGGCCTCTGGCTGACCATGTTCACAGATGGTTGCAAACAAGGAGCAGTCATAGAATCCTCCCAAGACACTAACATATTACGAGAGGGTCTGACACAGATAAATAACCAGTGCCAAAGCCACTGCTTAAAACTTAATGCCAAGAAATGCATAATAGCACCTTTTAGAAAGTGGGCCACCCTGGAAAACTAAATCATTGATAAAATGCCCCTGTAGTCAGGGATTTGGGAACACATGTAGATAGCAACCTGGACTTCGACCAACATGTGTCTAAGGTAGTAAGGAAATCATTCTGTGTCACTCAACTTATAAGTAAGGGCATGGCATCTAAGCCTAGGAAAGTCATGATGACACTCTATTTGCCACTCATCAGACCCATCATTGAGTATAATGCCCCCTTCAGTATGTACCTAACCAGAAATATGCAACAGTTGGGACATCTGCTATAGTTCCTTACAAAAACAATACAGGGCCTAAACACAAAGTCCTATGCCGATTGCCTCAAAGCCCTATCTCTATACTCTGCTTCCTTCAAATTGCTGAAAGGTACTCTATATCTGGCATATAAGGCATTATTGGATCCTGCACTGTAGGACCTTTTGCTTATCTGCAAAATGAACAGCATCAAAACTACTAGATCTAAGGACCTAAACTTTGCTTGTGACATAAATAGGACAAGTTGGAGAGACAGATATGTATCTCACAAAATTCCCACTTTGTTGAATAGGCTCCCATTTACATGAAGCAGAGTGTCTACTTAACCCTATTAATGCGTAACTTGGACTACTGGGTGGGAAATTATAGATTTACCCCTAGTCTGGTGCACATGTCTCTAATAGACAGAAGAAGTCATTAAATCATGGCCTAACTAATAAACCACCCTATATGTAATGTCCAAGACAAAATAACTCATGAGACACATTTGGGTGCACGGCTAAGCTTATAAATGCTCTAGTGGCTGTTAGCCTAGTATATAGCTATGAACCCATGAACCTATGAATCTAAAACTCTTTCAAGCCAAGAAACAAAGTAAAAGTACAGTGTTGTCATGGTAGTGGTCAAAGTTTTAAAGCAGATGTTAGAGCTGAGGGGCAAATCCTGACCCAAACAGTTCCTCTCTCTCTCTCTCTCTCTCTCTGGCAGTTCTTCATGCAAAGTTAGGTGTGTGTGGAGAAGCTGTGGGTTCCATCATTCCAATGACACATGTCCCTAGACATAAGAGCTTATACCTAAAACAAAGCAAATCAGCATGTGTGAGACTAACACAGGCACCTTCTCATATGTAAACCAAAACTAAAGTATTATCAAGAAAAAAAACTGACCATAGGTACAGAAGGTTAAGGCTGTAATCTATTGTTCCTGTGGTGCAGTGTTTGATTCTCTGTCCCAAGCAAGTCAATTAACCAGACTCTGCTCCCAGGTTGTCCTTGAAAATGTACTATGTGCTCAGTGGACCTACTTGGTTAATAAAGGAGTATTATTATTATACACAATGTTAGGTTCAGAATGGTATTCCACTTTAAAAAAGTGATATCCTTTTTTATGACATGGTTTACTGAATAATCATTTAGCAGGTAAAAAATGTATGCAGAAAAAAATTTGGACAAAGTAATTATCAGCAGAAGTTTAAAAGGTAAAATTAAAAAACGAAAAACATACACAACACAATGACTGACACCTCTTCAACATTTTAAGTAGTGGATGACTTTATTTTGATTTTATAAGTAAGTGGTGCCTAAATGTTGTGGTGACAAGATGCATAAAGATATGGTGATACCAAAAGTCACATCTCTGTCATAAAATATGGCCCAGAAAGTGTTGTTATAGATGGTTTTGCTATCCTGAAATTTTGCAGTATGTGTACTAAACATTGAGGTTCACTAATACAATAGTTCTAGAAGCAGATGGTCATATAGTATTCTGTATATAAGAGCACTGTGCATTCCCTACATATCCGAAAAGTATCACTTTATACTTACTGTCTAAAACAAAGGGACTAAATGCTCCTCATAGTTAATTTAAAATCATGTTACTTGAATCAGTAAGTATGGAAACATCCATCATCATCATCAAAGCAAAGCACTAAATGCATTAATATTGCAAATTTTAAATATTCTGCATAGCATCGTAAACTTTTTGTTTTGCATATTTTTTGTTTGTTTTGCATGCAGCCAAAGTTCATTAGGCACATGTATCTGCATTTAAAAATGGCTGAGGACAATTTGAATGGTTGTTTATTTACATACTTGTTAGACAGCTGGTGGAGGTTGCGGAAATCAAACCACGGTCTTAGTGTCGAGTTCTCAGTAACTCAATAATCTATCACTTAGGCTCTAAAGACAGCCTGGTGACTAAAAGGAAAGTCCACAACTGCTAAGTATTTTATGAAAACTGAATTCCAGAAATGAGATTCTAGTAGCAACACATACTGTGTTTATCCAGCACTTTAAGCATAGTTTTGCACATTCATTCCTGAATTATCCATATTTTGCTTGTGAAATTCCTGTGGCTTTTTAAGTTATGCAAATATGCAGTTCAGGCAAACTGTGACAGTTAGCAATTTGAAAACTGTTTACAATAAAAACTATCCTAAAGCATCATATTTATATGACTTAACTTGATTCCAGGGCATATTTACTTTCATTTCCATGTCAGACACCAACTACATATCTGTAACAGCTTTGATGAACATTTCTGAAGAGTTATTTGAATATTTTTAAAACACTGAACTCTTATAGTTTATAATTTACACAGCTGTAAACCGCTATTTTAACAGTTTGTAAGACAGTAAACAATCTGCTCCATTTTTGCAATTATATGGTTTAGTAAACAGCACAACTCTGACTACTAGCACATATCCTTTCATGTCACAGCTGTAAACCGCTATTTTAACATTTTGTAAGACAGTAAACAATCTGCTCCATTTTTGCAATAATATGGTTTAGTAAACAGGACAACTCTGACTACTGGCACATATCCTTTCATGTATTTTACTCAAGTCTCCTTGGTGCATATGAAAGTCAGAATGGAATAAGTTTCATCTATACATATTGGGTCCACTATGAATATTCATGTTTTTTTTTAATGGATCTTCAATTCTTCCAACCGAAAACATCTAACAGCAACATGTGCCCATTCCACTAAACTATATATATAGGTTCATAGGTTCATACTAGGCTATCTGCCCTAGGGCATTTATAAGCCTAGCCAGAGTGTGTTTGGCTTTCGCCACCCATTTTAAATTAATTTTGCTATGCCTTTTTTTGAGGTTAGTATACTGTGCCTCTGTCTAACAGTGACACAGAAGTGATAGCCGGGGTAAACCTACGATCTCCCATCCACTCATCAAGATTCCTCTTGAAGACTGTCAATGTGGGACTCTGCCTAACCTGGACTGGGATTTTATTCCAGAGTGAAGGGAGCCTCTGGGTTATGAATCTGTCCCTCCAGCATGTCCTATTTATTTCAGTGCTGAGGTTCAAGTCTCTCGAGCACGTAGCTCGATGGGATTTGGATTTTCTGAGGTGCAGCATGTCCATTAATTCCGGGTTGGACATGGCTTTATACATCAGGCACAGATCGCCTCTGAGCAGGCAGTATGCCACTGAGTAGAGCTGGAGTTTCTTTAACCGGGCAGCATATGGCATCTGTTTGAGCCCTTTGATCCTCTTGGTGAGGTACTTTTGGGGTCTTTCCAGTTGCTGCAGGTGTCTGGTAAGGTACATCCCAAAAGGGGCATTGTACTCAATTATGGGCCTGATGAGGGATGAGTAAAGAGGCACGATGACCTCCCTGATCTAGATGTGAATCCCTTCATGATTGGGTGGGCTATATAAAATGTTTTTCTAACCACTTTGGCCACGTGGTTGTCAAATGAGAGATTGCTATCAACTTGGGTCCCCAGGTCCCTAATGACTTCTTCTGTACTTAATGGATTACCACCTATGTGGTAATTTGTGGGCACTTTGTTTTTGCCAAAGGGGATGACTATACACTTTTTGGCGTTTAGCTTGAGGCCATGGCTCTGGCACCAGTTGTCTGTTTCTATGAGGCCCGTTTGGAGGATGCTTGTGTCGGCTGGAGAGTTGATTATGGCACCCAGTTTGCAGTCATCTGTGAACTTGGTCAGCCACAGTCCTTCTGTGTTGGCCTGTACCGCCGAGAAATATATACCGAGCAAGAGAGGTCCCAGGACTGAGCCTTGTGGGACGCCACTTGTAACTGGTTTGGAGTCTGACATGGCTCCAGCAATTCTAACCATGTGGGTTCTGTCTTGAGCCAGTTTGCAACCCATCTAGTGACATATGGTCACTATAGGTTCTGTTCAGAAGCTCGAACTACTGAAATCTCGAATTTCAGTATTTCGAGCACAAGAAGCCGAATCCACATAATAGCGAAAGTTTAGAAGTGTGAAATTCAAAACCTCGAATACCGGAGGTTTTCAATTTCACACTTCTAAAGTTACCCTGTGGTTATGTATTCAGGTAAGTGTGTGTGTGTGTGTGTGTGTGTTAAGGGGTTTGGGTAGGGGCTCTGGTTTGTGTCAGTGTATTTTGTTGCTGTGATGTGTGTGTGTGAAGAGAAAGTAGCTTGTGTGGTGTTGTGTTGTGTGTGTTTATATGTAGTGCGACCTCGGAGTGAGAATATTTAAGTAGGGGGGTGTGCAGGGGGGCTTGCCCCCCTGCTTTCATGTAGTAGAGTGATTGTGTGTGTGTGTGTGTGTGTGTGTGTGTGTGTGTGTGTGTGTGTGTGTGTAGTAAAACCACAAAATTCAAAACTTCCGGTATTCGAGGTTCTGAATTTCTCGGTTTTTAGTTTTCATTGTTTTGTGGATTCCACTTCTTGGGCTCGAGATACTGAAATTATAGATAGATAGATATAGATACACACACACACACACACACACACACACACACACACACACACACACACACACACACACACACACACACACACGCACACACACACAAACTGAGACTACACAATCTCAGAGAAGAGCGAAAAGTGAGGACAAAGCAGCACACATCTTCTCGCTGTTCACCAAATCTAGCTGCCATGGCAGGACACTAGTGATACTTCAGGTTTGATGTTCTGAGTGTTGATCATCTACCCAACAGCAAAGAGCACAGCTCTGACGTAAATAACATCTGTGAGGTCCACATATGAATGTTGGCATGTTGTGCTCCATGTGGCAATGTGGACATGACAACATGTTGTGTGTCAGCGCATTGTGCTGCCAATCACAGTAGTACACAGGACACTGCGGCCCATTACAAATAGAAGGATGAATCAGCCACTGTTGTCAGGGTTCATTTAAAGTGGACTTCACCAGTACAGGCTAATGGAAAAGATGGGAGTGAGTGCTTCCAATGTTGCATAACACCCTAAACAGTTTTATCAGTATAATAAAAGAATAAAGGAGTCAATCTGTGTAGACCAGCAATCACAGAGCTAGGAGAGGGCAAACAGTAAAAAAAGAGTACAGACAGCAGATCAACTGTGTCTTCAGTGAAAACAATACACAGACAACCAGGGTGCGAAGATAAAAGCCATGCAAAGAGGGTGTAAAAAAGAGACAGTCTGAAATATGGTAGCAGCAGAGAGAATAAGAAAGAAATAGGAGATCCTATCACTGTGTAAAACTGTGAGAGAGAAGAAAGGAGAATGTTCAGGGAGTGGATATACAAGACAGAAAACAGACCAATATATAGAAGTTATAGAGGTAAAAGAGCAAAGAAGATCCTTTCTACTTGGCAGGGAGTTTGCAATAATAAAACAAACATAACAGTTGGATAGCTCCATACATAGATTATGAGATGGATAATTCTCTGTTCATAGGCTCATAGATTAGTACCAGGCTAACTGCTCTTGTGGGCCATTTTAAGCCTAGCCAATTACCCCATGTGAGAATCAGCCCCTGCACCATGCGTCTGTAAGGTAAACACTTTAACCATTCTGCCATCCTCCCACCCATCCTAGCAACATGGTAGAATAGCAGTGTCCCTGAGTTCGCAACGTCTGTGGACCTTCAAAATGTTTACTGGGGAAAGACATCCACATGGGGAAAGATGTCTACAAGTATTGTGTATTTCAGCACTGCATTAGTAAGGTACCCAAAGTCTGTGGGGAAATGGGGCCCTCGGTTGTTTAAAATCCTGGGAAAAATATAGTAAAAACATGTATAAATAAATTGTATCAGCTCAAAATGTATTGAATGTAATTAGCATAAAGCAGGAGGGGGGCAAGGATATCATATATTAAAAAAGTAAAAAAGGAGGCTCTACAGCGATCTCATTATACCTTACTAGCAGCATTAACTAAAGAAACAGTAATGCTGGGGAGTAAACATGCTTGGCTAAAAAACAAAATGTATTAAACAGCTACAAGGTACAAGGTCTGATGTTCTCTTTATTGGAAGTGAGTGTTGGCATTATCTGACATGTGAGAAGTACAATGCTTGATCCCTCACTAAGGGAAATTGGCTAGGCTTAAAATGGTCCACAAAGGCAGCTAGTCTAGTAGCTACCCGTGAGATGAGTTTCATAGCAGGACAAAATAACCTATTCTTATCAAATCTAGTATTCCAAAGCATGTTACCTCTTTAATGTACAATGGCTGATTCCTATCCAGCTGTAGTAATAGCAGGGAAAGGATATAGTCTACCAAAATGTCAAATGGAGAGGGACAATAGATATGGTTTTATGTGTTAGCAAGAAAGAGCACTGAAGAAAGGATACAGCCAGCTCACAAGAGTGTCAAGTGCGTTGAGAATAGATAAAATTATATTAACAACTAGTTTGTGTGAAAATTTTATTAGATAACACTTCATTGCGAAGCTAACAAGAGAAACAGATAGTAACCAAGCCTAGCATAGCAGCAATAATACAAGAGAACAAAATGCATAACTGAAATTGTGAGGGTGAAAAGGTTATTACATTAATGTAACCAACGTTAAGGTGCTTAGCGGGTGATATTTTCAAAACATATCAATCCCATGAGAAAGTTTCTAAGTGCATTTTCTTTACAGGGTAGGCATGTATAGTATCAATGCTAAGAAGTAATGCCTGACAGAATAGCAGTGCTAAAGCAAACAAAAACATAAAAAGCATACAGTTTAGATTCTTATTCCGACAGAGCATTCATGGCAGAGCAAACACAAACACTTAGTAAAACAATTGTGCTAGTTTCGCATTCCAATACAGCTGCTGGTAAGTAATGCCTAGCAAAGTGTCAGTAGTAAAACATCATAACTTTAAAAGCATTCAGGGTAGCTTCTCATTCCTACATAGCAGTGCGAACACAAACATGTACAACCGCATTTTGGTAGCTTCACATTCCAAAACAGCATGCCTAGCAGCTGGAAACAGCAATATATCAGGTTCTCAGTAGAGCAGTGGTAATACAATGAGAACAATAATTAAACAAAATCCAGAGAAGTAACTCCGTTTATAATTACCTTGATGCATTGGCTGGAAGGAGTCATGGAGAATGAAGAGATAGACACGTAATGGAGTGGACAGGAAACCCCAGAAAGATAAACACCAGAGTACAGGGGCAAAGACAGAATGCATACAGCAGACACTACAGTGTTCAAGACAAGACAAAAGCTAGAAGCAATAAAATGAAGGGTAATGACAATCACATGGAAAGTGAGCAAGGAATGAGATGAGATAATGACAGAGTTTACCAAGTATAATAAGAGTCAGAGGACAGTAAAAGGAGAGTTGGTCAAGCCTTGAATATCTAATCTAATGGTGTGTGTGTGTGTGTGTGTGTGTGTGTGTGTGTGTGTGTGTGTGTGTGTGTGTGTGTGTGTGTGTGTGTGTGTGTGTTTTTATATATATATATATATATATATATATATATATATGTAATTTATACATGGATCTACTTCAATAGACCAACTTATCATAACACTGAACCACATATAATCCAGATGACAACACCAAATGTTCACTTTAACGAACGTTCAGAACATCATAATTTTAACAAGGGAAGAGAGTCAGTTAGCCAACATGGTGAACTTTGCCTGTTTCCACACTGTAGTGCAATCTCAGAGTTGGTATAGTTAGTTAGGGGGGTGTGGGGGGACGAAGCCTCCCTCCTTGGGTGGGTTTAATTTGTTGTGGTTGTGGCCAACTGTCTGTTTTCCCAGTTTAAAATTACAATTTTCTGAACATTCGTTAAAATAAACTTTCAGTGTTGTCTCAATTATATGTGGTTCAGTGTTATGGTATGTCGGTCTACTGAAGTAGATCCATATATATATATATATATATATATATATATATATATATATATATATATATATATATATATGTATGTATATATATATATATATGTGTGTGTGTGTGTATATATATATATATATATATATATATATATATATATATATATATATATAGTTTCACTTTATAATCGCCAAATACTGAAATCTCAAATTTCAGTATTTCACAACTTCTTCTTTCGGCTTTTCCCAGTCAGGGGTCACCACAGTGGATCATCTGTCCACTCATGATAGGCAGTGGAATTTTACAGTGTTGAGTTGCCAGCCCAGTGCTCAACCTTCCATAGAAGGCACACACACACTCACACCTAGGGCCAATTTAGAGTGTTCAATCCACCTACTGCATGTTTTTGGGATGTTGGAGGAAACCGAAGCACCCGAAGGAAACCCACGCGACCACAGGCAGGATATGCAGACTCCGCACAGAAGGCACCCCAGCTGAGAATCGAATCGGAGAACCTCTTTCTGTGAGGCGGCAATCCTAATCACTGCACCACTGAGGCCGCCCAGTATTTCGTGACTATAAAGGCAAATTTTTGAAATGTCGAAAGTGCATAATTGTGAATACGAGATTATGGCTTTATGTTATGTGACGTGCGGTGTTTGATTTGGATGTTGTTTGGTATACTGTATGGGTTTATGTGAAATCTAAGGTAAGTGAGTGTTTTGTAAGGGTTTTGGGTGAGAGTTTGAGTGTATGTGAGATAGTTTGTAAGTTGTATGTGTATTTTAGGGTAGGAAGGTGAATGTATGAGTGTGTAATTATTGGATGTGTTGGTATTTGTCTATGTGTGATGTGTGTGTGTGTGTGTGTGTGTGTGTGTGTGTGTGTGTGTGTGTGTGTGTGTGTGTGTGTGTGTGTGTGTGTGTGTGTGTGTGTGTGTGTGTGTGTGTGTGTGTGTGTGTGTGTGCGCGCGCGAGGGGCTGTGGAATGTCTGGGTGTGAGTGTACTGTCTTTTACTGTTTGTGTGATCTCATAGTAAGTATATATAAGTATGGGGGTGTGGGGAGCACAGCCCCCCCACATGGTGGTACAGGGGGGCTTGCCCCCTGGCTTATGTGTAGTGTAGGTATGTGTATGTGTGGTGTTTTGTTTTTGTGTGTTTATTTTGTAGTGTGGGTGTTGTGGTTTATGTATGGTGTTGTGTATGCTGTGTGCTCAGGATTTGTAGTTTCAGACTTGTGAAGGTTTTCGCCTTTATGGTCGTGAAATACTGAAAACTTCACGATTATGAAGTGGAACTATATATATATATATATATATATATATATATATATATATATATATATATATATATATATATATATATATATATATATATATGCAAAACTCATTAAAATTTTTGAAAAGGAGAATAATAACACAGAAGTGGAACTTACTGAAAGGAAGGAGTTCAGGAGTCTGGATTCCAAATATAAAACAGCTAAAACTGTGGAGATGGATGGTACAAGAAGTAAAGGATTTGATGTGATGTCCTACATGCAAATCGTACCCTAAGTAATGGAGCGGTTGTTCAGGGTTAAGTGAAAGGGCACCTTACAAAGGCCAATCAAGGCAGTGCTAACAGTGAAGGAGAAGCAGATGCAAGTTACATGCAGAAGCAAAGGTAATGCAACATGCTAGACGATACTTTTAAATGTTATACACAGTGGGATCATTTCCTATGCTACGATCTGAATGATAATTTGTTGCACTGTAGCCCTCACTCCAGGCATAGCTTTCAACTTCTGTCCTCAAGAATCATGGGCAGCATCAAAACTGATGGGGAGAAAAGTCCCAGAGGGTAATATGTGTTTATGCTGAAATGTGCATTACCAAATAGCAAATATGAATGGGTTAATAGAGTATGGGACTGAGTGAATGACAGTGTTGAAAAGTAGATTTGAAAATGTGTTATACTAATTACGTAAAAATAAAAGTTCTAAAGTAAAAATAAAACATAATGTCCCCAGGCAGGAGAAATGCTGGACTCAATGCAAGTGCTAAATGTGATTGCTTTATTTAAGGGACAGGAGGGGTGAACAATCCTGTAGGCTTTAGTCCCATATACCTGTTAAATATAGATATTAATATAAATGATAAAGTACTGGTGGGGAGACTGTAATGAGTATTACCAAAGACAATGAAGAATTGCCAGGCTGGCTTTGTTAAAGGATGGCAGATAGTGTGCAACTGTTAGCAGAATATAGGCAGAAATGCACAAAATTAAAAGGATGTTAAGAGACAGGGTTGGAAACATCTTGTCAACTCTTTTAAAGCTACAGCTGTCTCCATGCCATTTACAGCTTCACTCCTAAAGCACTGGTTTAGTGGGCTATCTTGTCTTATTCAAGTCATAAGTGCTGGAAAGGCAGGTCACACAAAGCACTTTTATTACTTTTGTAGGTTCATAGCTAGTTACTATGTATGGTATCCAAGAGACCACAGAAGACCCTACATCCATTTCCCAAATGCCCCAGATGACGGTTTGGTGACTTGCCCAAAGTGACACAGTAGGTAAATGGAGTCTAGCGGAATCAAACCTTAGACTACAGGAAGCTGATCATTAACAGATATTAATCTTAATCTTCTGCACTAACTGCCACACTGACTGCAATACTGAATTTCTTGTATGCAGTACCATGACTAAGCAGTATAAATGTGCAAATATGATTTTAGCTGAAAAGTAAGGTTGTGAGCCCCACTTAATTACTGTGTAACTTGCCAGCAGAAAGGAATGTGACACCTATTTAGCGAATTGCAGGTGCTAATGAGTTAAAGTTTTTGTTTCACTAGAGCAGTGCTTTTAAAACTGAGATTCTAGAAAGGTAAGGATGAGTAGCAGGTTCACAAACTGAGGAAAAGCTATAACAGACAAGCCAATGTTCAAGATTATATTAAACAGAAGATGCACAGAGGACATTATAGTAGTGGGGGGGGGGGTACTTGAGTGGACTGTCCTCTCTCACAACCTTATTCTATCATATAAATTAAAATATCAGCTAGAGCCTATATACTGAGGCAGCCCCTTCTCCCATATGTGCAGCAACCCTAATTACAGACATTTCATGTTTATGGACAGTACACCATACAGAGAAAAGAAAATATTGTATTGACAGACTGTTGTTGCCTTTCAGCTTTCCCCGGTTAGGGGTCGCCACAGAGGAACTCTGGTCCGCTAATGATTGGCAGTAGATTTCCACAAACACCAAGGTGCCAGCTCAATGTCCAACCTTCAACAAAGGCACGCCCATTTACGCATGTCTTTTGAACGCCCACCCAACCACGGGGAGGACATGCAGACTCCACAAAGAAGGCACTCCCCACACTCCAGCCGAGAATCGAACGGGAGAACCTCTTGCTGTGAGGCAACAATGCTACCGCTGCACCACCATGGAATTCCCACACTAAAGTGAAAAAAAATCGTATGGAGTAAGGACAGGTAACGAGAAGAGTAAAGAGTGATGGGAGGAGCAAATTAAGTTCTAGAAGGGATTAGTTTGGAAGGAGGAAATGTGAGATATGAGCTATAAAAAGCTAAATGCTAATCATAAGGAGACATGCTTCTTTGGTTCTAGGATTAGGGATATCATTAGGCCCCTTAACCACACCAAATATGAATATGATTCCCATAGTTTCCACATAAGACTGAATGTCTGGCAGTTAGTGCAGATGGCTAAGGTTCTGACGTGCTGAGCAACTTTCTGTTTCCAATTTGCAGGGTTTGAATTCACCTCCATTTGACTACTGTTAGACTGTGATCAAGTCACTTAACCAGACAGTGCTCCCAGCTCAACCCTGAAGAGCGATGCTTGTGTCCAGAGGACTTACCCTGTTAACAACTTCATTAAAAATAATCTTAAGTAGTCCCCCCTAAGGGAGTTGTAAATAGACACAAACAAGCTCTCCAGTCATATCTGAGGAAGGTTAGACCCCAGTATTGAGCAGTAGTCGGCCTTCATCAAGAAAGTTGACTAAATTCAAAGGCAAAATAATTGGCTTTAATAATTGGCTAGTAAACTGGTGCCATTCAAGGAGCATTTAATGTAATTCTTTGGGATAAGGTGGTCAACAGGACTTACTACTTTGCTATGGATAGCCTGTTGCTGTCATCCTATTGCTTTTACATACCAGATCAAACTTTCACTGTCTGTTTAGATGAAGTTCAATATTTGTATATTTTCACATAGCAAACTCCAACTCAAACAGCAACAGCATTGCACTCTTTAGTGCTAGAAGTTTAAATAAAAAATGGCCAAACTTGAGGTCTTCCCTAGTCTTTAAGACATCCATATTTGGGTAGTTACCAAAGCTTGGCTCAGTTATAGTGACCAAACTTCTATTACACTGCTAAGAGGGTAAGTAAAACTTATAAATAGACCTTAAGAAGTGTAAGAGAGATTTATTTATTTATTTTATTTATTTAATTTGCAGTTTATTTGCCAGGATGGTCCATTGGGCCACGAGGAGCCCATTTTCAATGTAGTCCTGGGGAGAAAACCTCCAGAAAAGTACAGGTATTACAATTTACAAGATTACAAAATTACAAATATGTTAGAATTAGAAAAATACAAAGTAACAAAGTTACAGAAAAACTGGCATTTGCAGGAGCAAATTAGTACAATGCATTTAAGAAAAAAAATCATTTCAGGCAAATTAAGTTCAAGAGAATATGATAGTTCCTATGATTTGTTGCTAGGCATTATAAGGCTATAGGTGGTTGTTCATAGATAAGTTAGCTTGTGGAGAGTAACTATAGTCAGGGAAGTTATGTAGGATGGGAGCAAGAACATTCCCATTGTGTAGTTAGGTGTGAGTGGAGCAAGGTTTTAAAGGCAGAGAGACTACTGGTGGTCTGGATGAGAGGTGGGAGAACATTCCAGTGACGTGTTAGTGAGAAGGATAGAAGATGTTTGCCTGATGGGCTGGCAGGTTTATGTACTTCTATTAAATTTTGAAAGTTTGATCTTAGAGTTCTGACAGGTAGATGCATTTGGAAGGCAGAGGCAAGGGAGGGGGCAGAGAGTGGGGCTGAAAATAAGTTTGTGTGCTTGGATAAGTGGAATATAAGTAAGGTAATTGGGGAGCTCAAGCCAGTTCAGTTGATGTAAGGCAATGCAGTGATGAGTAGTGGATCTGTGGCCTATTGCAAAATTTGAAAACAAGAGGAGAGTTTTGATTTGAGGGAAGACTGCAGATTAGTAAGGATGCAGGCGCCATATGGGAGGGAGGGGATAAGGTAAGTGGTAGCGAGAACAAGCCTGGTGGAAGAAGAGATGTAACGGTTGTGGCAGTAAAGCATGCCAAGTTTCTTATGGAGTTTTGTGATATTTACTAATAGATGGCTATCAGATTTTATCTAATCATCAATGAGGACTCCTAATTGTTTTCCAGTGGAGACTATTTCAAGAGTTGTATTATTCAGGCTGGTGATGGAGAAAGAGTTTAAGTCTAGGATGGTAGTTTTAGAAGGGGTAAATAACATGAGTTTGGTCTTGGTTGCATTGAGTGCTAGATGGTTATCTAGCATCCACTGTTCAGTAGAAGAGAAGGCATCCTGAGTTTGTTTGTTAATGAGGAGATGGAGGTAGGAGAGCAGATTATTGCTGAATCATCAACATATTGGATGAGGTTGGCATTAGGGATGGCATGATGGAAGTCATTTATGAAAATAATTGAACCCTGGGGCATGCCTGTGGCAGTATTCAGGAAAGGTGAGGTCATTTTTTTTCCACTTAACTGCTTGTTGCTTATTTGATAGGTAACTAGTGAACCAGTTGATAGAGGAGTGGGATAGATTTAGTTTAGAGAGTTTAGTGAGGAGAAGGTTATGAAAGATATTGTCGAAAGCCTTGGAGAGGTCTAAGAGGAGGGTGGACATGATATGACCGGAATCACGGGCTTCTTGACAGTTTCTAGGAAGGAGAGGAGAGCAGTGGTGGTGCTATGGCCGGGTCAGAATTCATGCTGGGTGGAAGTAAAAAGGTTATTATATATGAGATAGGGTAGAAGTTGTAGGTGGATACATTTTTCGAGAAGTTTAGAAATAGGAGATAAGATAGCAATAGGACAGAAGTTAGGGATATCATTGTTGTTGCCCCTTTTGTGGAGTGGAATAATAAAGGCTTTTTTTTCAGAGCTAGGGAACATGGCTTTCTGGAATTGATCAGTTTATTAGAATAAAGATAGGGAAGGCAATGGCTTCTGTGGCTATTTTTAGGAAGTAAGAGGGTATCTCATTGGGTGCATTAGAGCATGGATTCAAGTTTAGAAGAAGTTTTTTATGGGATAAATGGGGATAGGGTTTATGGAGAAGGGAAGAGTTTGGGGTCTGGAGATACTAGAGGAGAAAGGGATATGTGGAGGTGAATCAGTGAGAGCTTAATTATTGGTGAAAGAAGAGGTGAGTTTGGCTATGGAGTCAGTGAAGAAAGAGTTGAATTGAATAGTTAAATCCAGGTCACAGGCATTTGGATTGGGGGCAGGGGTTTTCTTTTTTTACCAGGGTTACGGAGAGAGGAGATTCCATCCCAGAACTTTTTAGGGTTAGTATTATGTTTGTTTTGAAACATGGAGAAATAGGCTTTGCGATCTATGATGATATTTTTTTTACCTTGTTGCAAAGTGTTTTGTATTCATTAAGGGTGGTGGATGACTTACTTTTTTGGTAGTGCTTCCAAACTTTATCTCGGGATCGCATGATGGCTAAGGTATTCTTAGTTATCCATGGGATGGGGTTACTTTTTATCTGTTTTGTTTTATAGGGGGCAAAGGAATCTAGCAAGTTTAAGAAAGTTGTGTTGAAGTATGTAACAGCAATCTCTAGGGATAATGTTTTTAGTGAGTTCCAGTTTGTTTTTTTTGGTACATTTATGAATGCATCAGGGTTAAATTTTTTTTCGGTACCAAGTAGAGATATAGGTGCGGGACAGTTGTAGGGAGGAGGGAAGATGATGAGCAAAAGTGGGAAGGTGGTCACCTAGTGGGTCAGGAAGGGTGCCGCTATTAGAGAAGTAGTGTGGATGGAAGACTCAAATCCAGTCTAGGGTGCTTCCAGAGAGGAAGTCTTTGGAAGGTCTGGTTATTGAGTTAAATTGAGTGAAATTGTAAAGATTTATATTTAGGGGATTGGTTGGAGATTGAATTGTGGCCCAATTAATCTTAATATTGCCCAGGATTATAGTTTTGTTGGTGATATTGGCAGGAAATCAGGAGAGAATATCTTCAAGGATTGGGACATTGTCTCCAGGACGGATGTAAAGGGTGACGATGCAAATAAGTTTATGTTTATTTACCTGAAGAAGGGCTGGAATTAATTCTGCATTACCAAATTTGGGAATAGGCTTAGAGTATGGGGTAACTAAGAGGGCTGAGGAGTAAAGGAGAGCGACCCCCCCCCTTTTTTATGTGTTCTATCATTTCTAATAATACAGTAGTTGGGTGGTATCAGTTCTGTATCTTTTATATGGGGTTTAAGTTAGGTTTCAGAGATTGACAAAATATCCGGTTGATTGTGGAGCAGCCAGGCATGGAGGTTAGGGATTTTATTACATATGCTTTGAGCATTCAGAGCTATGAAATGGAGGAATCTATCAGGTGAGTGGAGATGATGAGATGGGGAGGTTGAATTTTGTGAGGGAGAGGGGCCTGGGTTTGGGTGTATGTCCCCAGAGAGAAGGATATAGATAAAGTGACGAATGCAGGAGAAGAGGTATTTAAATTGCTTAGTTTCTAATTTTTGGGTAGTAAGCTTTATTGAGTTGGGGCTAATATAGATGGGAATAATGTTTTCAGGGTTAGATATAAGTTTGTAGGGTAAGAGCATAGTATTGTTGACGAGGTAAAGGCTGGAGGATAAGCAGGTTGAGGAGTGTGCATGCTGTATACAGGATGAGACTGTTATGTGAAATGGGGGAGAGTGATTAGCATAGAGGGATGTGGCTAGGTAGTGTAAGTAGGATAATGTGATAAGAATAAATATTTGAGTTATAA